>NC_140273.1:566533-571533 GCF_964030765.1 Micromesistius poutassou | reverse complement strand
TGTGTAGGTGTCCCTGAGCGAGACGCCCTCACCCTGACTGCTCCTGACCAGCTGGCCTGCGTGGCTGACACCGCCGTCGGTGTGTGAATGAATGGGTGAATGTGATATTGTAAAGCGCTTTGAGTGGCCACTGGGTAGAAAAGCGCTGTATAGTGCACAAAGGACACCAACATTTGATTAAGATTCTTCTTTCTGCAGCTCCAGTCTCCGGACTACATACAATGGCTCAACATTATCGGTGATATTCAAACGATGGACATATAGATTAAGGCTGGGATAATTGGTTACTGTACATGTCAAAAAATGAAGAAATGTAAAATATTGTTTACATGTAATGTGGATTGTCCACCCCCAAAAGGCACTGTTCCCCGTTCCCTTTTCCCCACTTTATATCTTTCTCTCTAACTTTCTCTCTTTGACTATACTCTTCAAAAAAACGAATAAAATAAAGTTATAACTGCATAAATGCAGTCCATTTACCATAAACCGTCCCTGCCTCCAGCTGTCACCTGTCCTCCATTTTGGGCTTCAGGAAGTGATTTATCATGTGTCTACACACCGATGTTCTGATTGGGCCAGATGTATTTCCTCCCCTGCTCCCTGGCTGAAAATACTCTTTGCCATATTGACTTTTCTATTCTTAAATACAAGAGAAGAGCGATAGACGGGCTGAATTATCCGCGTCGTGTCTGATTCTGAGATTAGTAATGCACACTTCTTCTCTCCATTGGGGGAGGTGAGCAAATCCCCAACCATCACACCATGCAGCATAATAAGGTTATATATAACCCCCGAATAAAACCCCTCTTAGACACACTTCCTCTTTATAAAAAACATCGTACCATTATGTCTGTAGCTTGCCTTTCCCAGCATGTACATTTAAAATGCTACTGAGAATGCTCCAACTCGAGTTTAGTCTAGTTTCTCTCACTATAGCCCCCTTCAAACATGCAGTCTTTTCCTTGCAATGTTCTGGAACGTTTCCGGCATGGGGTCACGAGGTTCGCAGCATGGTTTTGTATTCTATAAAAACAACGTACCGTTACAGCTGTAGGTTGCCTTTCCCAACATGTACATTTATAATGCTACTCAGAATGCTGCAAGTGAGCTCAGTCTATATTTGTGCGGAGCACGGTTTGGTATTCTGGGATATCGGCGTCGCCGTTATGCCTGCTCAGGACATGAGCAGGTGACATGTCCGGATTACTGCGGTACGGTACGGCCGTGTGGTGGATGACAGCAGGAACGTTTCCGGCAGAGATGCTGTCTAGACCACCGGGTTCTCAACCACCGAAAAACACCAACACAGGAACAAAGAATGACTTCTACATAATTCAAACGAGAGGCCGTCACATGAATCCCAACCCCACTTCTCTGTCAGGCTAAAGTCTTCGAGCCACTATTGCCACTACGACTTGACTGGCTTGATGTTTCCACAGTATATCACAGTCGTGTTGTTTGACTGATATTAGAATCTCTATTAATAAAACTGTGTTCATAGTCTTAATAATGGTCCTACAGTATCTGTGTTCATTAGTTTAGATGAGGCAGGGGTATAATGGTCGCTGCATTAGCGCCCAGGACACATGGGTAACATCGCTCCGACGTTATAGACTTTCATGTGGAGCGAGCAAGCCAATCACAAGACTCCGTTGATGACTTATTCGAATCAGTGACAGTTTTTTTTTTATGTGCCAATGCTTTTCTGGTGATTCGATGGCAATATCAACACAGCTTCGTTTATTTGCAAACAAGTTCCTTTTTTTTTCCAGAATGTCTGGAACCTGGACAGAGATCGCTCCTCTAAGTCTGCGCTCTCTGCGGTCCATAACAGTGACATTACCGCCACCTACTGGACTGTCCCCGTCGTCCCACGGCACCACCTGTTCCTGCATCGCTCTGCCACATGCGAAAGAGGCTCAAAGCTGAAACCTCCCAGTAAGTAAGTTTGCTGCATGTCTGGAGAGTGAAATCCCCAAGCACTGCCTGAAGGGCTAGCCATGTCATTTACTGGGAACCAGTTGGAAAGAGGACTGAGACAGCGTTGGGTTTCCAGTAGGTCACACTATTGACTGCTACCTATTTAACCGGATTTAAAATACCATCAAACATCAAACGTAGAATATGTATGGTTGAAAAAGACTCTCAAGCTGAAGATGAATTAGAAGCAACATGTGGGAGTGTTTAAGGGTTATCCTCACCTGGGAGTTCCCGTTGACTTCTACCTCCTCAGCGAAGTGGACCTTAACCGGGTTGGACCGGAGCTTAGCCCTCTTCTCCGGGGTGATGAAGGAGGACTTGGGGCCCTGGGGAGAGACACTGGGTTAGACAGGGACAGGTAGAGAGAGAGACGGAGAAAAACGCCGCCGGGAAAAGTTGGAAATCTGAAGTTTCACCGAACTCGGAATAACGTGAACTTTCATGCAAGTATTATAATGACAAAATGCCAAAATAGTTTCATAAATCCTTATACAATTTAAATTAATGTAACATAAATAATTTCACCCAGAATACGCAGATACTTTTTACAAGGGGCTGAAGAGTTTGAAATGCATCCAAGCCAGAAGAAAATATCGACGCGACTGGCCACGAGGGTAGCCTGAACGAGACCGGGGAGAACCAATCCATTAGGAGCCATATATCCACGTCCAAAATTCTCACTGAGTTATAGCACTACTGTAGACACAGCAGGGCAGGGCAAGAGCCGTTTGAAATATCAGGACCGTGTTTTTTTTTTGCAACCCCCCACGCCAAAAGAAACCTAATTTTTTTTGGTTCTCAATCAGAGGCGATGGCTGAATCATTTATGGTGTCTCGACATTGGGAATTCATTATTTAAATTCTTCAACAGTCGCTGGGGGAGGGTGACGCAGCCCAGAACACTTTGAGGAGTCCATTATGTTTCCCAGTTGCTTTTATCCCAGTAGTCCACTAATAGAAATGGAAATAATGGTACGCCCATGTCTGTGAAACCCAGTTACATTTACAGTTGACTCTGAGAGTCAACCAAAGATATTGTGCGCTAATGCATCCCTTTTAGCATGATGCAATTACGCCAACCTCTTCAAACGTATCAATCTTCCAGTCCGGGCATGACGTATATATTTTTTCTTGCTATATTTAAAGCTGGAGGCACACAGTCATTCATTTGCACTGAGTTGTACGTTTCAAGCGGTCGTTTCATCAGCGGCGCCGGTGAATTATTGAATGAGGATCGGTCGTTTATTGAAACGTTTACCTCGGCTCATTGGGTAGTACATAGGTCACCAATGATTGACGCAAACATCTTCAAGACACATACGCACACGCACACCGCACGTGCGTGCCACACACACACACACACACACACACACACACACACACACACACACACAAGTAACCTAGGACTGGTAGTAAAAGGATCAATAATAATCCCGGTAATGATGATAACAACGATAACAACATCGTCAAGTAGTACAGAATATATAGCAGTGTTCATCACATGCTGCGCCGATGTGCTACCTGGTAGCTACAGCTAGCGTAGCTGACATCAGCCCTGATGAAGGGTTACAGGGGGACACACACATCACCCCGCCCCACTCCCAGTCGACACGCTGGGAATCAATAAAGTGCACAAACGCACACGTGGACCGACCCACCCACGGGTGTCCTTCTGTTTTTCATTTAGATTGGTTTCTAATTTCCACTTTCAAGTCCTTTGCATCTCAGGTACATTCCCCGACTATTTGTGTACTAATGAAGTGTGAAGATGTCATGTCAGAATATATACGTCTTTGACTGAGACGTATGCACTGTGCCAATGCATGTGTGTATCTATGTGGAAGTATCGCACATCTGATAGAAAGTGTGCATTTCTACTTAACGCTAAAAGCCGGCGCAGATGGGCTGATCAGCAAAAGGATTTAGCATCAATGCAGACTTTCCAAGAAATTATTATTAAGAGTAATCATTTTATTCAGCAGAAGTCGGCAGAACTCCTCTGTATTACTACTGACACTTTTAGTTTCTCACTTCTCTATCACACTCTCACCCACACACACAAACACAGCACACACACACACACACACACACACACACACACACACACACACACACACACACACACACACACACACACACACACACACACACACACACACACACACACACACACAAGCACACACACACACAATCGTTGACAAACAAACAAATTGATGTCCGGTGATTGAGTGTGCCTCCGGTTCCCTGAGGTAAGGTGGGTGAGGGGGGTCGGGTGTGTGTGTGTGGGGGGGGGAATCACCATAGATCTGGAGTGATGACCTTGGTTGAAGCATGTTTGGCATACAATTGCCTCCTGGTAACCCTATTGTTACCACGGTGACCTGTTTGATGTACGGGTTTGTTGACAGGAGCAACAACAATTATGTTGCTCCTGCAACACACATGGCACACATACACTGTATGTGTGCTCGTATGCATGCGCACGTAACTGTCTGCCCCATTCACTGACACAACAAAATAGGTTTGAACGGAGTAGAATGTAGTCTGTGATTGATGAACAACACTAATGTTCCTTATGTCTTATATTGATGTTTTGCACTTTTCTGTCTTGATTGTGCGACCCTCAAACCCATGTGATGGGTGAACATTTAGAACAATTCTTGTCGTCTAATTATATCCACAGAATGAATACAACCTCAATACTATGAGGACTGTGTGGTAGAAATCCTGGAGCAGATATTGACCTGACCTGGTAAACATCACCAGAATAAACCCAAAGACATATTCATGTATGTAGGGTCAGCAGAAGCTAAGGAGGTAGAGCGGGTTGGCTGGTAACTAGGGATGTAACGGTATGAAAATTTAACCTCACGGTTATTGTGACCAAAATGATCCCGATTTTCGGTATTGTCGCGGTATTTTTAAAAGTGTGTTCAATATGTTCAGAAAGCACTGATAGGCCTACGCAAACTGAAATCGTTTAAAAAAGTGTAACAGTGTTTATTATATTTATTTATATA
>NC_140273.1:556533-561533 GCF_964030765.1 Micromesistius poutassou | reverse complement strand
TTGAAAATATGATACAAGACACATGTTTCATATGTAATAGAAATGAAGTTATGGTTTGTGGTTATAGCTCTCTAGTCCCCCCATCTGAGTTCCCTGAAGGGCATCAAGTGTTCTATTAAGTGACATAAATAGCAGTAATATGTAGTTAAAACGAGTTCATGAATTAAATGTCTGTGTTCCCTTAAGGGGATAAAGTGTCCTACTATTAAATTACTTAAATAGAAGTAATATGTAGTTAAAACTAATTAATGAATTAAATATCTGTATTCACTGAGGGAGCTTTGTAAAAGTACCGTCTACTTCTAAGCGACTAAAATAGAAGTAATGTGTATGTTAAATAAATTAATGAATTAAATATCTGTATTCCAGTGGCAATTTCTCTAAGACTGCAAGGGAAGCTCGGCTTCCCCTAAAATTAAAAAAATTAAATGGTCAAATATATACTGTTGTGTTTCATTGACATAGAATGCGTTAGAACACGTCCATCTCGAAGACAAGTTTGTTCAGAATCAGCTGCTTATCGCAGGTCGGCTGACTCGATTTCCTTCTCATACACTCCCATAGCGTCACAGTGCATTTGCCTGTTGAAGCTCAGCGTCCATCCACTTCAATGGGGCTGCATAGAACAGCTTTTTTTAGTGCATCGAAAGTCAACGGTCATTGGATAATGCTGCGATTATGTCCCTCCCACGGACACTCAGCGTCTCTGGGGGTGAATGGAGGAGTGGGCTGGCCTGGACGCTGGGCTTCTGCGTGATAATTGGAGGGTCTGCGAAAGACTGAGTTGCAGTTTGATTGACAGCGATTTTGAACTATAAAACATCGCCGGAGCTCTCTTCAGTCCTCAGTCCCATCGCGGATTTTGCAAGCGAACGAAAGACAAACCAACCTATTTCTTGACATTTGCTGGCGAAATTGCTAGACAATTTTCCTCTTACATTTCATACACTTATACACACAATTCCTTGTTTCAGTTTAACAGAATTCCCACATTTCCTTGTTTGAGTTTAATATCGTTTTGGTAGTTGGCCATCACTTTGATTCAGGGAGCCTGAGGTCTGAACTTCGAGTCCTGTATTCAGATCAGGACTTGCAGGGTGACAGGGGAAAGCTGTGTGATATCTTGGTGTTCCTTAAAGACATGGAGTTGGACAGAGCAATTCCTCAGCTTTACAAACTGTTCTCATTAGTGGCAACAATTGGAGCTACATCTGCAGGTGTAGAAAGGAGCTTCTCCTGTTTAAAGCGGCTCAAGTCCTACACCCGTAACACAATGGGCCAAGGCCGTTTAAGCAGCCTAGCTCTGCTGGCCATTGAGAGGACACTGGTGAAGTCACTGGAAAAGACAGCTAGTTGGTATGACAGGGTCACAGAGCATTTCCTTGAAATGGAACAGAGAGCAGAATTTAAATATGAATAAATTGGCAATTTATATGATGTAGGCCGACAGTGAGCTTCCCCTCTTTGAAAGACCAGCAGCCGCCACTGCTGTATTCCCTGAAGGGAATAAAGTGTCTACTGCTATTAAATTACTTAAAATGTAGTAATATTTTGGTAAAATAATAATTAAATAATGTATTCCCTCAAGAGATCTTTGCAAAGTAGTGCCTACTACCAAACGACTAAAATAGTAGTAAGATGTCAGATTAAAATAAATGAATCGATCTGCACACACACACGCGCTCATAACTGCATCTTTCATCACTGCACGCGAAAACACAAGGACGCACTTTAATCAGTCACATAAAGTCCTGAGGCGAACAACAGATCAGGCACATTAATGAAAGACAGAGAGACATCAGCTGTGCACATCTCCTAAAACGTGAGGGCCTCTCCCGGAAGCTGTTAGTAAGCACTTCTTTGAACAAAACCACCAAAAGTAATCTATTTTTAAAGTGCTCCAAAGGGAGCGGGCAGACTTCTGTACCCTAGCACAGCTTCTCACAGCAGGGAGAGAGCCCTGACAGGCTGAACCGTTAGTAGGAGTATTCTGTTTAGCGTTTGCGTGATATGAATATATTTGTTTTAATTGTGCTTTCGCCGTGCTCATTCCTCATATCGTTAGCCTCATTGCATAATTACTTAAGACGGTCTTATTATGGTCAAATTGTGATGTCTAACTACTTCCCTCTTACTCTCCTAACACTGCTGATTCACTGCGCCTCATTGGCTGTATCCTAAGCCAATCCGAGTGCTTCTTACATTCCATAACCACTAGTCTATCTATTTGACTTAGGCATTTCTGACGCTGAATACAAGATGAACCTTAAAATATGACGTAGACCATCTGTAATCCACCAGCAAGCTCTGAATGTTCTGCATGAGCATTTTTTCCACACAGGTTCCTTGGTTGGTAAACGCTAAACGGACTGCATCTATACAGCGCTTTTCGAAACAAACGTTCACTCAAAGCGCTTTACAACATCGCCTCACATTCACCCGTTCATACACACATTCACACACACCGACGGCGGCGGCGCTGTCAACCACGCAGGGCGACAGCCGGCTCGTCGGGAGCAGCAGTCAGGGGTGAGAGGCGTCTCGCTCAGGGGGGACAACCTCGACACTCGAACCAGCAACCCTCCGGTTACCAGCCGACCCGCTCTGAGCCACAGGAGGCCACATGCCGCCACCCGATTGGCCCGACCGGGGCCACCTCTGCCAGCGGTCATTAGCTGAGCCTCCTCATCCCCTGACGGCGACTCTATTCCCAGAAGCCGGCCCTTCCTGCCCCACGTTGCTCCTCCCCCCTCCCCTCTCCACACCCCTCCACCACTCCCCCCCCCCCCCCCCCCCCCCCCCAGCGGTGTTGCCAGAATGGGCAGGAAATCAGGCCCAATCTGGCAACACTGCTCCCCAGAGCCACGCGACACGGCGACAGTACGCAGTGTGAACCGCACGCGGAGGCAAAGCCAGTAGATTCCCACCTGTTTTATTAGATGAAACGGGGGATTTTAACGCGGTACGGTCACACTTTCGACCGAGGGGCTACGATTGAATTAATTTTGCGATAATGCAGTCTCATATTTCCTAACGCAATAGAGTCATTGTAATGTCGCTAGTGAATCCCTCGAAGAAACACCTCTGTATCTTCAGAGTTCGTTATAAGAACGTGGTGTGCCTCTCTTTAGTACAGTCACGTTAAAGGGGTGATATTACGCCACCGGGTGTGAGTGCGATTTTAGCCGTTACAAGCCTTTTGAAAATCAGCCTTTCCTTGTGTTTCAGTGACACAAGTAGATCTGATCTAGCATGCTGGCTAGATCAGTCCACCAGCCTACCATCGTACATCTAGGTGGACATGGCTAATCACATTCACACTTGGTGGCATAATATAATAACAACTCATTTATTTTGTATAGCGCTTATCAAGGACCCAAAGACGCTTAACATTCACACACAGTCATACCAGTGGTGGTAAACTACGATAGTAGCCACAGCTCGCCTGGGGCAGACTGACAGACGCGTGGCTACCATTCAGAGCCTGCAGTCAAACACAATCACACGAGCCACACCAACGCAGCCACTAAAGTACCAGTAATTAATAAACCAATCAGAGCACTTCTTTGTGAACAGGGGCAGAGATACCTGCCACTGTCTATGAACGCAGCGCTGACTGCTTCCCAGTAGGAAGAGAAGAGCACGCCAACTCAAAGTAACGCCGAACGTAACATCAAACCCAGGGAAGGATTTACTCTCAGTTGTGAAGCGGTGCGTTTTGTAGCCACTGATTTTACACTCACTTCTCTTCCGTTTGACTTGCCTCCAGACGAAGACACGGTTTCCTGTACAGTGCCGCTCACATCGAGAGCTCACTGATGGTGTGTGATAAAGATAAAGTTGCAACACAACTGACTGATTTGTTATCGCCCAAAAAGGCTGTGTAAGCATCTCAATCCTGCCCCCCCCATCCTGTATCACACATGTTTCTGCTGTTTCTGCTGTCGGAAAACACACACACACACACACACACACACACACACACACACACACGCTTGCGCAACATTGAACTCAGTCATGCAGTCACCAAAATGCTTTGTGACCGGACTTTAGAAGAATTGAATCGCTGCCGTACTTCTTTTTTCTTTCTCTCCTGCCATCGCTTCATTTCTGAATAATATACTTATACTTAGATTTTTTCTACCTCCCGCGTGCTTGTGCAAACATTCCCCTCCCCCCCCCCCCCCCCCCGTGATGATTAGTAATTCATTAAAATCAGCCTTGAAGAAACTATTTTCCTGGAGTCGTACATTTACAACCTGAATTAGGTTCCCATATAATAGTGTAAACAAGAGAACAATACTTTAGTGATGCCGTGTGAGTTCTCGGTTAAAGGTGTCCTTTAAAAAGGTGTCTTGCTTATAAGAATAAGGTCTGTGGTCCGCAAAGTACACAACAAAAACCAGCTAGCCGGCTGTTTTTGTGTCGAGGTGTCCCTGAGCAAGACGCCCTCAGCCTGACTGCTCCTGAAGGAGCTGGCGGTCGCCTTGCGTGGCTGACTCCGCCGGCGGTGTGTGAATGTGTTCATGAACGGGTGAATGTGAGGTAATATTATGAAGCGCTTTGAGCGGCCACTGGGTAGAAACACGCTTTATGAATGCAGACCATTTATAATTTACAACTTTGTCGTTTGTTGGATGAACTTTAGATAGATATATGCCAGACAAAAGCTGTGTTCGAAATTGTTCCCTATTCGCTCACTCACTATTCCCTATATAGTGTTTATGAAATAGTGAACTATATAGGGAACGAACAAACGAAAAATTCGGACACCACGCTGAACATTTCTAAACGTCATTTGCGTCAGTGAATGCGCCCGCATTGCATTGTGGTACACGGGAGTAAGATGTAGGGAACGTCGTATGTTCACTCAAACTTTGGGTATTTTATTGTCCACTATATAGTGAATGAAATGAACCACTGAGAATTCGAACATGCCGCTACGAAATGCCGAGCGCCCTATATAGTGCACTATATCCGTGATAGGGAACCATTTGGAA
>NC_140273.1:547723-556333 GCF_964030765.1 Micromesistius poutassou | reverse complement strand
AGTAAGCCTTCTATTGTCTTTTAATGATTGTCCTTCCATGCTGAGTGGTGGTGATGTAATGGTGATGTCATTTCCTGCCTCTGCAAAGCCCATACACTTTGTGTTGGGAGGGTGCCAATGAGTACACAAACAAAGCAAGCATATACAGGCACGTGGGACACACACACGCCACGCACGCACCACGCACACGCACACACACACACACACACACACACACTCACACTCCGCCCAGCAGCTGGGGTTATGGATATTGGTGGTGGGTGTGAGGGGCCGGTGTCTCTGATGGCCTCAGTCTAATGGGCTCCAGCCACACACACTAGCGGTCGTTGCTCTTCATCTAGTGTTCCCCCCGCTGAGGCTAAATGTCGACTGTAATGGCAATTAAAAAACATCTTTCCTATCGTTTACTCACGCTGAGAACATTGGGCACCAATTAGTGGGCGAGTCTGCCGTGTCGTGTGATAGCTAGCTCATTCTGTTTTTTTTTTTTTTCTGTCATTCTGTTTCTGTTCTTAATTTTAATTGCTTGTCTGTATGTTGGGACTGTAACTTTTGCTGCCTTTTTTTTTGCTGCTTCTTGGCCCGGACTCCCTTGAAAAAGAGGTTTTTAATCTCAATGGGACTTTCCTGGTGAAATAAAAGGTTAAATAAAAATTGGACCTAGTGCCTTTGCCACTGGCACTGTCGAGGAGATGACGTCAACGTGATTGGGGAAACATGAAGTCCTCATTGCTATCATTCTGAAATCGGCACTATTTCACGTGTTCATGGTTGCTGAGTGAGACCGAGAGGGTTCACCATCTCATAGTGTAAAGAAGTCCCCCTGTGTGTGTGTGTGGCGGTGTGGATGAACCATCAGAAAAGCAGCAAGCAACAGAACTCCAGAACATCCCCAAAAGAAACGAGAATCCACCGACAGCATCCTCCGCCCTACCACACACAGACGGACAGACGCACAGACACATTGACACGCCAACACACAGAGACACACAGACGCACAGATACAGAGACACTCAGATACACAGACCGATACACAGATAGACAGACACACAGACACTCAGATACACAGACAGATACACAGACGCACAGACACACAGACACACCGACACCAACACACACAGACACATAGATAAGACACGGACACATACAGATACACACAGACAGATACACAGACACACACAGAGACATACACAGATTCACACAGACACACTCCTGCTCAGTCAGGAGGAGTCAGACACGGGTCCAGTCATTAGTGGTAACCCGATAGCTCCCTCACATCATCCTTGGACTGTGTCAAAGGAAACGTACACCCTGCTCACATGAGCCCAGGCTTCCTTCAGCAGAGACAACTCACTCCATGGAATCCCCTAGCGGGGCTCTATGAATGAATGCATGAATGAATGAAGGAATCAAAGGAGATATTTAAAGATGGATGGGCGTTTTATCCTTTCATCGTTGCCATCTTTCTATGCACGCCCGGGCCAGCAGCCCGGGGCTGCCAACACATCCGCTTCCGCTCATTCCGCGGACTTCGCTGGTGGAGATCTTTCCCGCCGTGCCTCCCCACGAGTGGGTCCTCCAGGATGCACTTAGCGGCCGTTCCTCTCCATGGCAGGGTGCAGGAGCCCCCCCCGTCCCTGGGCGATCCGGAGGGACAGAGCTCCTCACCCCGTCTTTGAGAAGTCAACCCCCGTCGACCAGCTCAGCCTGCAGGTCGTAACCGGTATAGCTCAGGAGGCAGAGCGGGTTGAATTCTAACTGGAAATATGCTGGTTCGATCCCCGCGCTCCTCCTAGCTGATTGTCGAGGTGTCCTTGAGCAAGAGACCCCAACCCTAACTGCTCCCGACAAGCTGGCCGTCGCCATGCATGTGCGACTCCGCCGTGTGTGAATGCTTGTCGGTCGCTTTGGATAAAAGTGTCAGGGCTAGATGCCCTAAATCTAAATGTAGTCTGGGTTCACGAGCAGATATGGGAGTGGAAAGCATTGAATGAACAGCACATTTTCCATGTATCAAACTAGCATGATATATATATATATTTAAGCAATAGATCACGACAGGCTGTGGTATACAAAGTGAAATGACTATGAAAGTCATAGACACCCTCAATTTTGAAAAAGCGAGAAAGTCGGAAAAGCATTTTTTTACGAATACAAAAAATTAGTCCCTCCTGACTGCCTGCAAAGTGTACGGCGGTTGCTATGCAACACACTGTAGCGTCCTTCAGAGAGAAGGCTAGGCTAGAGACGGTAGCTTGGTTCGCCGCAATTTAGCCTACTGTCAAGTTCACTCACCGTGTGCCTATGCTGTACAAACATTTCCACCCTCTCCAGCAATCAACATGTTTTTAGGCTTCAGTGAACTATGCTATTGCTTTTATATATACATAAACAACAGTTCAAGTTAGGTGCGGAGTGATACTGAACTCTGTAAACTGAACGGGCGTCATAGCTGTGTGTATACGCCCATTATACAACAGTTGGGAACCAATCAGATCGCTTGATTTAAGCCACCCGTTTTATAAATGTTTATATATATATCGATATAGTATCTCAAACTGAGCTTTACACATGAATAAGGTCTCAGGAACCATGAACTTGACCACACCCATCTCGGCTGAGAGGGGAGTGGTCCTCCCTTCCAGTACAGGACAGAAGCGTGGCCTTAGAGTAGGAGCATCGATATATATATACACTCCACGTTTGGTGGCAGTCCAGACTTTCTCATTTGGCCTTGGCCCTCCGATTGATTTTGTGTCAAGAATATGAAAATCAGTGATTGAGACAAAGTACAGCCATGGCGCTTTCCAGCGGCCACTGTGAACCCACGCTCGATATAAAAGCCAAGCGCACACACACACACACACACACACACACAGCACGTTGTGTACACGGACTGGCCTACCTACAGGTGGGAGTCCCCATGTAGACCGTACTGCCACAGGAACCCCCCCCCCCCCCCCCCCACGTCGATCCCTTCATGAAGATATTCATACCCATTCACAAAACAGATAAAGATTGGATTCACCAAAAATGAAAGATACTTGTATGAAGCAATGCCCATGATACACGCCAGCTAGGTGGTTGCTACCCTCCAGCTAGGTGGCTGCTAGCCTCCAGCTAGGTGGCTGCTAGCCTCCAGCTAGGTGGCTGCTACCCTCCAGCTAGGTGGCTGCTAGCCTCCAGCTAGGTGGCTGCTACCCTCCAGCTAGGTGGCTGCTAGCCTCCAGCTAGGTGGCTGCTAGCCTCCAGCTAGGTGGCTGCTACCCTCCAGCTAGGTGGCTGCTAGCCTCCAGCTAGGTGGCTGCTAGCCTCCAGCTAGGTGGCTGCTAGCCTCCAGCTAGGTGGCTGCTAGCCTCCAGCTAGGTGGCTGCTAGCCTCCAGCTAGGTGGCTGCTACTGGGCTCCTCCAAAACAAGGAGACAGGGGGGCAGTGTCAGAACCAGTTTATTACTACGGTTGAGTATAATGACCCATGGCAGGAGGTGTAACGCGCCGCCATGCCCGGAGATCTCCCGGAGTGTGTGTGTGTGTGTGTGGTGACGGCTGGTTAAACCTGTGCACATTGATTGCTCAAATGTAACAACGAGGTGTGCCACCTCACCCAGCACCCAGAGTCCAATCATCTGACTCGGGCCAGATGAGGCTGCTTATACCAGCCATCGTCCACACACACACACACACACACACACACACACACACACACCGTTCTTCACTATTCCATGAAAAAACAGCTCTTTGACCACACAAACATCCTTACATCCCATTCATCACTGAATCATTCACTGATGAATGACGTACCTGTGAATACATCTGATTCACAGATGTCCACATGGACGGAGGCTAATTGACTGAGCTGGTTGATTGAGTGATGCCTCATCCACACTGTGGGTAGAATCACATTGATTGAATGAATGAATGAATTAATGAATAAATGAATGAATGATTGAATGATGTCATCAGGACATCAGCACACCCCTCCCCTGTGCACTTCCGTCATGAGCAGGGAGGTAAGGAGGCAGACAAGAGGGAAGCTCAGCCCGGCGGACATGAGTCATGATGGGCATTAACACTGCATTAGTCAGTCAAGGGGGCGGGGGGTGGAGGACTTGAGGGGTGCGGGGTAAGTAGGGAGCAGGGATGACTTGAGGTCGGGACAGGAGGAGAGAATCAATCTGATCCAACTGGGGGTGAAGGCAAAGGGGTGGGTGGATGAGAGAGAAGCACTAGAGTAGGAGAGAGAGGGGAGGAGAGAGAGGGGAGGAGAGAAGGGAGGAGAGAGAGGGGAGGAGAGATGGGAGGAGAGAGAGGGGAGGAGAGAGGGGAGGAGGAGAGAGGGGAGGAGAGAGGGGAGGAGAGAGGGGAGGAGAGAGAGGGGAGGAGAGAGGGGAGGAGAGAGAGGGGAGGAGAGAGAGGGGAGGAGAGGGGAGGAGAGAGAGGGGAGGAGAGGGGGGAGGAGGATAGAGAGGGGAGGAGAGAGAGGAGGAGAGAGGGGAGGAGAGAGAGGGGAGGAGAGAGAGGGGAGGAGAGAGGGGAGGAGAGAGGGGAGGAGAGAAGGGAGGAGAGAGGGGAGGAGAGAGAGGGGGGGAGCGAGGGGGAGTGGAAAGACAGAGGGACTTAGCCAGACAGTGATCTCTCTTTGGGGAGTTTGAGTCACAAGCACATTATCCACCCATCTGTCTGTCAATGTTTTCTCTCCCTCCCTCTCCTAGTTCCCTCTCTTTCTCTGGTCGCCCAGTCATGACGGGCGGCCAGGTCTCGTGTTTCACAGGCGGGACGCTGTGGGAGACGCGATACGACAGATCGCCGCGCTCGTGTAAGAAACACTCCACCTTTTCAGCTTGAGAAGAGGTCTGAGAGCGGTTATCGGACACACACACACACACACACACACACACACACACACACACACAGGTTCAGGACATCCACTTCCAGGAGGACACCAGATCGCATTCACTTAAATCTCAGAATCACATTTACATTTCGGGAGATGCGCAAGATTGTCAGCCGAGAACGTCTGTAATCCATCTGTAAACAGATGGCCATCGAGAGTATTTGCACTCGGAAACAGATCAGAGGAGGACATAAAGCAAAGCAGGACCAACCCGATCCCCTGTTTATTTATACTGTCCTATCAATAAGGTTGTTCAAACACACACAAAACCACATTTGAGCTCCCACACGGCCCAATAATATTTCAGGTATGGATCTGGCCATGGAGGCATGGATTGCAACGATGGACAATCGAGGGCCCTAATGTGACCTCCCATGCAGCAGAAACAGCAGGCCCAAGCCACAATCTATAACCTGGACGGCTAGTACCAGGGGAACTTGGAATCATGCCTTCTCTGCATCACCACTGCTGAATGCGAGGCCCCTGCCAACTCAAATGGGCCTTACGATGTAGAGGGAGACAGTGAAGTGGGGGACCATCAGGGGATCGCCAGGGAAATAAACTCTGGCGAGATTCATGGCGTAAATCTCCTTAATGAAGCATGCCGCTCACTGTCCCGTCCTCCCTGGGACTTGAAACTCAGCGCGGCCCCGGGGGTTGCCAACCGCTTGCTTGCTTGCTTGCTACAGGACGCTTGGTGCAGTGCACTGAATCCATCTCGACGCCTTGCTCCGCAGACAGAACCTTTCACCGTCAAGACAGATGGCTCCGGGGCGGAGGCATCGAGGCAGGTTAACGGGTGGGATGTGAACCCAGGGACGAGTACTGGACTATTATTGTTTCTACTCAAAGGCTATTGAAGATGACACCCACTGCTAGTCATTTGAGAAGGAATGCCTCACAATCACCGACATGAAGCACCATCTGCTTGGCTATAAACAGACATTAGTTACAGATTGGGTTTCCTTGAAATGGACGCCAACGGAAATAAAAAACCTCTTAATGAAGAACACATGCGTCGCACCCACTGATTATACAGGTGTACACGATAAATAGAAAAATAATTCTAAAGAAATTTGCTATAGGTGTCCTACGAAATCGCAACACTTTGTTTGAAATTTGAATTTGTTAACATTATTATCGTAATTTTTTCCTGACGAATTAAGCTACATCTCAGAAACGACATTGGGAAAATATTCCCTGAATAGGTGGCACTATAATCAGCACTTGATAATGCATAACAATACTGTTACGTGAATGAATTGTCCTAATTAAAATAGAAAGAGAGTTCCTTTTGCCACACTGGTCTGTTCAGCTCAGATGCAATTTGCCAATTCCAGAGCCAAGGGTTTGACAGTGGAAAGGTTGTGAGTTTGTTTGGCGTGTCCGTTGGACGGCTAGTGTTTCTCTAGCTCCTCCACATGGCTCGTCATTTGAAGTGAATCGACAACATGCGGAAGGAAATAAAAAAAGTATAAAACGGGCCTGATATCCTTACAAATCAACACGTCGTCGACCAGCGCACGGTAACTGTGTGTTTACAACGTTTCAGTCTCGGTGACATTCGTCGTTTCAATGCGGACCTTCGTCATCCTATCACCACAGGACGCGTGGACACCGAGGTCCGCCACCGCCCCAGATCAAACCCCGCCCATCACGTTGTGATCCGGATGAGCGAGCCCACGAGCCTTCCTCCTCAACGTTTCCTCCTTCTTAATTTAAGTTTTTTTCTGGCCCTTAGGTGGGCCTAAGTTTAGGAAGTGTCATTCATTCATACATGGCCTGTGAAGCCCTTTGAGACTGTTACTGGGATTAAGGGGCTACGCAAATAAAACGGACTTGACTTCACCACGTTCTGAGGACATCAGGCTGGCGTTCTGAGGACACCAGGCAGGCGTTCTGATTGGCTCGCAGAGGAGTTGACCGGTCCACGTCATTAAATGACCACACCCGCGCTACGCTGAGCTGACCACTGCTCTATCCCCAGCACTCACGCACCGCGGTGCCCCGGGGGACTCATAGCGGCGATGGCGTCTTTAGTAACCCGAGTCTCATCGCACCACTCAGGGTGTGGTTATCTTTTGAATATCGTCATGTTTGGGCCAAACCTAACCTCACTCTACTCTCCTAACGCTGCTGATTCTCATTGGCTGTACCCTAAGCCAATCAGAGTGCTTTTGACATTCCATAATCACTATCTGCCCATTTCTGAAGTCATCTATTTGACTTGAGGTATTTCTTACGCTAAATACAAGATGAACCTTAAAATATGACTCAAGCAATTATGCTATGAGGCTAACGGTATCCGATATCTTTCTAACAAAGAAAAAAAACAAAACGATGTCCAAACGGCATAAGCTGCTATTGAGACTGTGATTCTTTTTTTTCTTTCTTTCAAATAAACCACAACAGCAGGTCTATACTGATATGAAGTTGACTGTCACATTCGACGTCGGGACGTTTCTAGCCTGCGGTCATTATTATAAAACTTGTCGAATGCATCGAGAACTCTGCATAACCGGTTAGCCAGCGGCTAAACGCTGGACAACGGAGATATTTAATAAAGCCTCTCAATAACATAATAATAATACATTACTGAACAACGGGGAAGAAATGGGACTATTAAGACCATTTAAAAATGGATGATGAAAATATACCCAATGTCAGGTAGCATAGCATGTCAGGTAGCATAGCATGTCAGGTCAGTATAGCATGTCAGGTCAGCATAGCATAGCAGGTAGCATAGCATAGCAGGTAGCATAGCATGTCAGGTCAGCATAGCATAGCATGTCAGGTGACTTAGCATGTCAGGTCAGCATAGCATGTCAGGTAGCATAGCATGTCAGGTAGCATCGCATGTCAGGTAGCTTAGCATGTCAGGTAGCTTAGCATGTCAGGTAGCTTAGCATGTCAGGTTTGCATTGCATGTCAGGTAGCATAGCATGTCAGGTAGCTTAGCATGTCAGGTAGCTTAGCATGTCAGGTAGCATAGCATGTCAGGTTTGCATTGCATGTCAGGTAGCATAGCATGTCAGGTCAGCATAGCATAGCAGGTAGCATAGCATAGCAGGTAGCATAGCATGTCAGGTAGCATAGCATAGCATGTCAGGTAGCTTAGCATGTCAGGTAGCATAGCATGTCAGGTCAGCATAGCATAGCATTTCAGGTAGCTTAGCATGTCAGGTAGCATAGCATGTCAGGTGACTTAGCATGTCAGGTAGCATAGCATGTCAGGTGTGGGTGAGAAACAGAAAGGAGTGTGGGACGCGTTTGTTCCTTTAAAAGCGCAATTATGGAAGTTGTACATATTTAATGAAGTGGTGAGAAATCTTGACGTTACACTCAGCAGATGTGATTATTGCTGTGGTTTGATTCTGTTGTTCTGCGTACTTAATAACCTTCAGTGCACTCCCCCAGTCCAGCTGACTCTGTGATTATGTTGCCTTACTACTTCCATTTTATTAAGTTCATAGTGGGTAAGTTCATAATGAGGTGAAACTTTACGCTACACCCAGCACATTGGATTATTGCTCTGATGTTCATACGTTAATAATGAAATAAACACATTTCAAATACATTTTTAAATTCATGGTTTGTTGCGTTCTGTATCAGTAGTTCATAAATATAGATATTATGGAAATTCCTGATGCGCATTTTATGAGTTCTGGTCCAGGGGAAACACTGCATTTCTCTAGATTTTCTTTGAAGACAAAGGCT
>NC_140273.1:535223-542723 GCF_964030765.1 Micromesistius poutassou | reverse complement strand
AGGGAGACAGAGAGACAGAGAGACAGAGAGACAGAGGGACAGAGAGACAGGGAGACAGAGAGACAGAGAAACAGAGAGACAGAGAGACAGAGACAGAGAGACAGAGGGACAGAGAGACAGAGAGAGACAGGGGGACAGAGAGACAGAGAGACAGAGAGACAGAGAGAGACAGGGAGAGACAGAGGGACAGAGAGACAGAGAGACAGAGAGAGAGACAGGGAGACAGAGGGACAGAGAGACAGGGAGACAGAGGGACAGAGAGAGAGAGAGAGAGAGGGATAGAGAGACAGAGAGAGACAGGGAGACAGAGAGACAGAGAGACAGGGAGACAGAGAGAGAGAGAGACAGAGAGACAGAGGGACAGAGAGAGAGGGACAGAGGGACAGGGAGACAGAGAGACAGAGAGAGACAGGGGGACAGAGAGACAGGGGGACAGAGAGACAGAGAGAGACAGGGAGACAGAGGGACAGAGAGACAGGGAGACAGAGAGAGACAGGGAGACAGAGGGACAGAGAGACAGAGAGAGAGAGAGACACACAGAGACAGAGAGACAGAGGGACAGAGGGACAGAGAGACAGACAGACAGAGAGACAGAGAGAGAGACAGGGAGACAGGGGGACAGAGGGACAGGGGGACAGAGAGACAGAGAGAGAGAGAGGGAGACAGGGGGACAGAGAGACAGGGAGACAGAGAGAGAGAGGGACAGAGAGACAGAGGGACAGAGAGACAGAGAGAGAGACAGGGAGACAGAGAGACAGGGGACAGAGGGACAGGGGGACAGAGAGACAGAGAGACAGGGAGACAGGGAGACAGAGAGAGACAGGGGACAGAGGGACAGAGAGACAGAGAGAGACAGGGAGACAGAGGGACAGAGAGACAGGGAGACAGAGAGAGACAGGGGACAGAGAGACAGAGGGACAGAGAGACAGAGGGACAGAGAGACAGAGAGAGACAGAGAGAGAGAGAGACAGAGAGACAGAGAGAGGGAGACAGGGAGACAGGGAGACAGAGACAGAGAGAAACAGAGAGACTCTTATAAGTGTGATAAGGAACACATGAGAAAAGTGAATGACATAAAAAGCGAGTCGGAGAGTAGAATAAATAGAAAGGTGCCACGCACGGGGTCAGCGTCTGAAAGAAGAGTGTGCGGGGGTGAGTTGGTTTGTTGAACTAGTCTGGATCCATGAGGCTTTTTCAGAAACACAGAGCCTCGCTGAACACTGGCCGGCCTGACGTTTGACATGAAGAAAGGGCGGACCATGTGCTCCCTCTCGCTCACACTCTCGTTCAACTTCTTCGCTGCTCGCTGCTCAGTTTATTTGTCCAGTTTCTGAGGCCAAGACAGACAGCAAACATAATCCAATTAGGCCTTAGGTCTTCGGTTACAAGACCTCTGTGTGCCTATGTGTGCGCGTGCGTGTGCGCCCTTTGCACATATTTACATACTTCGTTGACAGTTAAGAACAAACGGAACGTTAGGAGACACATGCATGGTGAAGCGCTCAAGAGGGGGAGCTTTAGAAAACACAAAGACTGCGTGCTGACCGCACATCAAAGTGCACAGGCTAAAACAGCTATAGCCTTCTAGCTACTTCCCCCCCTCGCCACAACCACAGACACACAGACACACAGACACACACACACACACAAGCAGACCAGACTTTAGAACTCACTGATGCTGCAGGGAACAAAATCGAATCAATGCAATCTGGACTGGGAGCGACGTAGATATCAGTCAACGGTCTGTGGCTGTCACTGCCGTCTGTCAAGCTGTCAATCACTCTGTGGGCTTTCTGAACCCATCAACCCATCAAGACGCACTTGTTCAGAGTTCACCCAGAGTAGACTCCCACCCCTCCTACTTATTGTTTGTTGTACGTCCCGGCACTTAAAGTATGCACTTAATGCATGTTGTACTTAGTTATAGTACTAAGTTGTGTAGCGTCTTATCCTAGCTATCTCTGTTGTGCACGGGGAATGGGTTAAACTAGTGATTGCTTGTGCTTTGCACTTGGTTCTATGAACATCCTTACTGTAGCAAAGAGCGATATATTGTTGTTGCACCTTCTTCTGACAAATGTACACGTTGTAAGCCGCTTTGGATAAAAGCGTCTGCTAAATGCCCTAAATGTAAATGTAAATGTAAATGACATGAAGAAGGCATAATTATAGACCTGGCCATGGTTACCAGTTAGTCAAAGCTTGACACACACACACACACACACACACACACACACACACAAAGCATCTATTATGTTTACATTAGGTTCCATGGACTCTGCGCAATACAAATGTTGGCCATGCATATGGATGTGTGTTGGTGATATCCTGTCAAACACGGGTGCACTTAGACGTCGTTTGACACACACAGTATTCAGCCGGTATTAAATTTAACAAATATGTAACATCAAAAATGTAGCTGGCCCTCAAAATAACACAATGAATAAGTAAAGACTGGGAGGGAACCTCAGTCAGCAGCAGAGCCACGCTCTACTGCTGCACATCTCCTACCTACTGCTGGTCACACACACACACACACACACACACACACACACGCACGTGTGAACACACACGCAAACGCACACAGTGAGTGTACGCAAATCTAAAGCATACAACCTAATGCATGCGTGAATTGTATGCCTTAAGGCACACACACACACACACACACCCCCACAAATACAAAGACATCCTGACACAGTACAAATCGTACGACTAGAGTTGAGAGCAAGAGTGTGTGTGTGTGTGTGTGTGTGTGTGTGTGTGTGTGTGTGTGTGTGTGTGTGTGTGTGTGTGTGTGTGTGTGTGTGTGTGATAGAGACAGAGCATTTAATAGGCCAAGTTGAAGCATGATGCAGCAAAAAAAGTGAAGCTAAATTTGAAGATGACTTCATCTGAACAAGCATTTCTGGAGGCAGGATCCCGAATAAAAATGATTTGATTAAAGCAGAAAAAAAAACAATTGCTGCTTTATCGGTTTCTGCTGTATCGAGTCATGACTGTGCAACGGAAGTTCAGCCGGAACTGAGCCCTCACAGCTAGACCCTAATTCTAGCAGATAGAGTACGAAGTGAGCAGTAGGCTACAATGTAATATCTTGTTTGTTTGTGTTCATTGCTACAGCAGCACTGCAGAGCTAATGCTGTTATTCGCAAGTGTGTTTGTGTGCGTGTGTGCGTGTGTGTACGTGCGTGCGTGCGTGCGTGTGTGTGTGTGCGTGTGGGCGTGTGTGTGTGTGTGTGTGTGTGTGTGTGTGTGTGTGTGTGTGTGTGTGTGTGTGTGTGTGTGTGTGTGAGATAACCATACCCCGGGGGATATGTTAAGTTCCCACCACCAAGACTGCGTTAGAAAATGCAAGTCAATTGTCAATCAAGTTGTCAATGGAAACCTCGACGCTATCACGATCACGAGCCAGGGAATGAAACGGCGTTTATTTTGACGAATCAAGTGCACACATTTAACAACAAAATGTTGCGTTACTTTTTTTGTGTCCTGCTGCTGGATACATTACAGTGAAGGCGAGCCCATGGCGTATGCTGTGACATCTCAACTCAACTTGAACCATTCACTGATGGAAGTGGGAGCAGGCGAGGAGTCATTCTCAGCCATACCCGTCTAGTCTAGTAGTGGGTAATTCGCCACCGCCCCCCAAATACATTCAAACACACACGGCGCCTGGTTCCCTCTACTGAACGCCTTGTTCTGTAATGTTCTCAAGAGAGTAACGTCTCGGTCATCTTACCGTTGATCTCAACTCTCTTCTCTAATCCACTCCTGTCCTGCGCGCAGGGCGGGCCGTCCGGGCTGTTTTTATTATAAGGGGGGACGGGGGGGACGGGAGGGGGGACGACGACAACAAATTGTTTCACGGTGGAAATCGTCCCCCAAATAAGGAATAGGTAATTACCTTATCAGAATCTTACTCCTCGGTCATCACCCTCGAACCCGAACCATATATATGTCGCGCGGTAAGACGCATGATGCGATGTGTGTGTCTCTTGCAGCGACGGTGAGCAAGGGGGACAGGTGCGCGCGGATACTGTTGTTGGAGGCGCACGCAGGCGCTAATCCTCCCTCACTCAACACGCCCCCAATCTCTCCATCTGCAGTTAAGGGATAAAACGCGAGCTACTTACCCCTCTTCGGATATGCTCTACGCGTCACCAAGGCGCGCGCACGCGACCGGTCAGCTCCTTGTCCGTCGGACGGAATACGTTAACCGGTAACGGTAACGGTAAACTTAATTGGGTGTGTTGCGTTATTCCATTGTTTGGATCCGTGTCCGGGCTCCACAGGCTGCGCGCGTCAACCAAAGCACCGCCTGTCCGTCTGAGGGGACAACGCGTGCACCACCGGGTCTGAACAGGCACCGAGCACCGGGACGAACCGAGCGAAAACAGGAAAATGAAGCGAACTCCGCGGAGAAAGGAAACCTGTGACGAGGGCCGAGCCCACCAACCCCAGGCGCGCAACGAACTGCGCCACCGTGCCGCGCCGCGTGTGTAATGTGTATTTCAGCCTCTGGTAACAAAGGCTGGGTATATATCGCCCCCTAGTGGCCACGTTCTGCCATTACGAGCCTGGCGCGTCAACCCGCTTGTTATTTAAACGGGCGTTATGAACTGGAAAGAAATGGCAGTCGGCTCCAATGTTGAACCCCTTGTTTCCTGAATTGTCAGAGGAGAAAGTGTTCAGCCCTAACCTAGGCCAGCACCTCCAGCAGCTCATCAACGGTGCGTTCACCTGAGTACCGACAGACTGGCGTTCACGGGAGTGTACCGGACAGAGATGTGCATCGGCGATTCCTCTGTTTTCCTCCAGGTCCTCTGTTTTCCTCCAGGTCCTAGAGGAAATCAGAGGAAGCTGCTCAGATGCGGAGCTCGGTTTACCTTAGGAAGCTGGGGGTATTTTTAGGTCTAGGCTTCAATCGCATACCAATATGCAAAACGACCTATTGTTTCGCGAGTGTGTTTGCTTAACGTGATTTGAAGTTTGGAGTTTGGATGGAGTGCAAGTAATCACATGCAGTTGATGAAACTGCTAGAGATAAAAAAAACAGTGTATCATTTAAATGAATACATTTCACACAGTGAATAATTAGCCTAAAAATGAATATTTGTAGTTATTATTTATTGTTATTGCACGTTTAAAGGCCCATCCCATCCAGAGATGTAACTATACTCAGCAGTAGGCAGGCCTTGGTCGAATGCTCCAGCCACTAAGACAAGGCCTGAGTGTTGCACACACACACACGCACGCACGCACGCACGCACGCACACACGCACGCGCACGCACACACGCACGCGCACGCACACACACACACACACACACACACACACACAAACGTAGGCAGGCACACATACACACAAACACACAGGCAGGCGCACATACACACAAACACACAGGCAGGCGCACACACACACACACACACACACACATACACGTAGGCAGGCACACACACACACACACACACACACTCATACACGTAGGCAGGCACACACACACACACACACACACACAGGCAGGCACACACATGTACACAAACACACACATAGGCAGGCACACATACACATACAAACACACAGGCAGGCGCACACACACATACGTAAGCAGGCACACACACACACACACACAAGCAGGCACAGACATGCACACAAACACACACATAGACAGGCACCACACACACACACACACAAGCATGAGGTGTGAATCTGGCAGCTCTCACCCTGGAGAACGCCATCAAACCAGCTGTCATGTGTCACCTCCTTCAGTCGTTCTCCCTCCTTCCTCCGACGCAATCACCTCCGTCTCCAGAACACCAGAAATATATTCTGCAATGTTCCCTCTCACGTCACTCACTCCCCACCTGCAGCCCTGCCAGCACACACACACACACACACGCGCGGAGTCTGAACGCATTCGATTGTCCATGTACTGGAGAAAGAACCAACTGAAACATTGGTAAATGTAATGTCTGATGCCGTCTTGGAAACAAGAAGTAAATAAACTATTATTCATTGTAGATTCTTAAAAAATATTTAATTGTAAATCATTGTGAGAGGGAATCTGGGCGACAGGACTAAACAGGTAGCAAGAATGTTTTTATTGACGTATGAGAATTATAGTTAATTTTGCATTTCCATGACATTACAGGCTTTGAAACAAACAGTATTACTAGTGTGTAAATATGTTCACATAATTTAAATAAATTAAAATGAATGAGACATAACGTGTAACATGTTAAAGGCCAGTTTTCTTCTGTAGTAGCAAATTTATTTTTTGGACTACAAAAAAAACATAAAATGCCCAAGTCATATTTGAGGAAATTAAACATTAAAGTAAAGACCGGGAGAATCTTCATTGTCAGGGGTACATAAAGGCATACATTGTTAAAAAGTAAAGCAAATGTGGGACTGAATGGGAACTATAGAAGCAAGGCACCATATATGTACTGCACAGGTAGACTTCACTTCAGCGCTGGGAGTCAAACTACGTTCAGCGGTATAGAGTCTACTTGAACAGTGATTGCAAATGATTAATAGATATAGCAGATTCATTCTCACAAGTATCTTTCGGTATATAACAACCTTAGCATTACAGAGCTCCGGCCCACGCGGCGTCCGCTCGCTGGATGGATTGAAACACAGATGAAGCTGAATCCAATTTTGTCGAGTGTTTCTTATGGATCTTAAACGTTTTCATCTTAACCGTTTTTCTCTGAAGTCCTGACGTCTGATTGAAGGGGTTGGAGTCAGGGAAGCTCTGGTTGCGTTGCTTGTTATATTCTCTCCGTACAGGGGAAATAACAATGGTTATTCTCCAACCATAGACGTTGGCAGACATCCACCCACTTTATAAGATATACCTGAATTTATATCATGGTAAAATAAGAAACACAACAGAAAAACTAGTTGTCTGTTTCAAAAGGTAATCGTAGGATAGGGCTATACATTCTACAGCTAAATCAAATTTGATAAAGCAAAAACAGAGATCCACATCCACAAGGAATAAATCCTCCAAAATGGGAACAGCCAAAATGAGAGAAACGGTTGAATGAACACTTTCTCTTTGAGAGTTATTTTCTTTTCATCAGATCCAAAGGACCTTGCTTTGCTTGTGAACAGGGAGGCCTCCAGCTGCTCCAATAACACAAACCACCGATTGAACAAAAGACATTCGGCTTGTTTCAACCCATAACCGCTGGATGTGTGGTTGAGAGGGAGAGCTAATACAGATCAGTTAGCTTTGCTTTTTTTTTTAACCATGCGGCCGCTGTTCAATGGGAGACCAAATAAGAAACGCATACGACACGATTAACACATAAAACACTGTCCCACGTGTAAACATGCATTCACAAGGATGAGCTGGCACATGTGCTTGTATCCGCGTTCGGTTACGTACGACTTAACGTACGTGCGCCATAATGTATCGTGTAACTCACAGTTGACATTCGCCAGAAGTACCAAAACCCACTATAATCCCCAAACACCGTGACACGTTGGT
>NC_140273.1:525447-535023 GCF_964030765.1 Micromesistius poutassou | reverse complement strand
CCGCCCTGTGGCCGACCGGGCCCAACGCACACAATGACATAACCATCCCTCGGAGGCTGTGGAAAACACTGACCTCCGCCACGGCTCTCCAGAGGTCGTGCAGGGGTCAGGGCAGCGCGACCCCGTGGAGTAGTTACCCCCCACCTCCGCTCTCTCTCTCTCTCTCCCTCCTTCTGTCTCCCTCTCTCTCTCTGTCTCCCTCTCTCTCTGTCTCCCTCTCTCTCTGTCTCCCTCTCTCTGTCTCCCTCTCTCTCTCTGTCTCCCTCTCTCTCTGTCTCCCTCTCTCTCTGTCTCCTCTCTCTCTGTCTTTCCCCCTCTGTCTCCCTCCCTCTCTGTCCCTCTCTCTCTCTGTCCTCCTCTCTCTCTGTCTCCCTCTCTCTCTGTCTCCCTCTCTCTCTCCATTAACACCCCCACCCTTTCCACACAGGCGCCCCCCCCTCCCCACGCTCACACACACACACACACACACACACACACACACATACATACATACATACATACATACATACATACATACATACATACATACATACATACATACATACATACATACATACACATGCACGTGCATGCACGCACGCACAAGCAGGGTAATGCAAACATGCACGCAAACACACATGCACACAGGCACACATAGGCGCACACACACACACACACACAGGCACACACACACACACACGTGTGTGGTTAAAGACATTGTGAATTATCACAAGCTGCATTATCGATGGACCTCGTCATTAGCAGTGCATTCATTGTCACTGTTAATCTCGTGTCTGAATCCCTTTTAATAAGTCGTAGTATGATGTATGACAAGCGCACGGGCCAGCCCATTTCTTCACACGGGGGGGGGGGGGGTGCTGCTGCTTGGTCCTAACGCGGGTCGACTGTATTCATGTCATTTTGATGAACAGTGTTGAATATGTCGGCCGTTTGACTCTGAGGAGGAGAGACAACGTCTACAATGAACCCAAGCTGGGAGAAACCGCACCAGGAGTAGTAGATGGCTAGGTGTGCGTGTGTGTGTGTGTGTGTGTGTGCGTGTGTGTGCTTGTGCGTGTTTGCATTACATTGCTGGTACTTGTGCGTGTTCATGTGTGTGTGTGTGTGTGGGGGTTGGTGGGCGTGTGTGCGTGCGTGTGTGTGCATGTTTGCATTTCCCTGCTGGTGTGTGTGTGTGCGCGTGTGCGTGCGTGTGCTTGTGCGTGTGTGTGTGTGTGCACGTGTGTGTGTGTGTGTGTGCGCGTGCAGCAGGGCCATGGCTACCAGGGGATCGGTACTCTCAATGAGACACCCAGCCCGTAAACCATTCAGTCGTCTTTTAAAGGAGCTCGGGGATGATTCGATACAGATGTTCTCCAACCGTTTAATACGAAGGACCACCATAACTCCCAACTTCCCTACGCTCCGATTTCAGACAATAATGCGTATTTCTTCTCTTTTTTTTTAATGTGTTTTCCACTGAACTCCCATTGGTCTTTTATGTGATGGAAAACCATAGCATGACCCGATTATGGAGCCCCACGTCTCTCTGCTGAGTCTCGGCACCGGGGAGCGTTGAAGGTCAGCCCTCGGAGAAACGGTTCGATGCAGTCGTCGGTTTTCCGATAGCCGCCGCCGCGGCGTTCCCCCCGCTTTGTTTGCGCTTCGCGAGCGAATCACGGAGCACAAACAAAGCGTGGATAACCGGATATCTCAGGAAATGGAATAATGGCCGTGCTGTGACGGGGAGGGAGGATGCCCGGTTTTTCCGTTGTGATCGAGCGGGCCCCGTGTCGCTGGCTCTCTCCCCCACCGCACGCCCCGGGTTCAAAGACAGGAGGAACTTTAGTTTGAACTCAATGGCTTGTTTTGGTTTTGGTATTTATTTTATTTTTTTTACATGGGGATTGGGGACTATACAATGAAACTGTTTTGCATTTGGAATGCAGCCTGTGTGTGAATCGGGGGCTCGTTCCAACTCTGGGCTGGGCAAGACAACAACTGCTTTTAGAAAACCCCAAAACCTTTCCTTGACTTTTGAAAGGCTTCGACGAGGCCAGGGGTAAATGTCCGTGCACATATGGGCCCGAGGGAGACCAGAGAAGGTGTTAATCGTGTAAATGTTGTGCTACTCGCACAACAGTTGACATTCATCACCGTGATCTGTATCGCTTTTTCATTATTATCACATCATGATGATATCATGAATGACTGGCTCCATGTGTCCGCCGGCTGCAGCTGCTTCTGCTGGACCTGCTCCGGGATTCAAACCAAATCAAACTTTATTTATATGGCGCCTTTCGGGGAAAAAAAAAAAAGAACACAAGGTGCTGAACAATATGGAATGAACGGAAATAAAGAAAAATAAAGAAATAAATATAATTGATTGAGAGTAAACTGAGCTGAACGGGTGATGTTTTAAAGTGACTTTTAAAAGGTGTTCACAGATGCGGCCTTCTGGAGGGTGTTGGGGTCACGCTCACGTTTTGACTTCCTGCTCCGTCTCCTTCCTGCGTTTCAGGTTCATCCTGGTGTTCAGCTGCCTGGTCCTCTCCGTGTTCTCCACCATCCCTGCCCACCAGGACTTCTCCTCCTACTGTCTGCTCATCCTGGTAAGAAAGTTCAGGTAGAGCGGGTTGAATGGTAACCGGAAGGTTGCCGGTTCGATCCCCGGCTCCTCCTCCTAGCTAGAGTGAGTGTGGAGGTGTCCCCTGAGCGAGACGCCCCTCACCCCTGACTGCTCCTGACTGAGCTGGCTGTCTTCCTGCGTGGTCGACTCCGGTTGGTGTGTGAATGTTTGGATAAAAGCGTCAGCAAAATCCCCCTAAACGTGCGAGTAACCTTCAGAGCCCTCCCTCGCAAACCCACTAAACCCACTCCAAGCCGGGCCTAACTCAAAGGCAAAGGCAAATGCAAGGAACATAAGAGGAGAAAAACCTCATGGATGCTGATAGGGTGCAGATGATATGCTTCGCCTGCGCCTTTATAACACCATCGCGTTGTTGATTCTACACTTTGTAGTTTGGCGTTTCATCATTTTCTGAGAAGGGTAACGGGTGTGTATACTTCATTAGCGTTCAAATGCATTTTAATGACCGGACGGACTCTGCATGTACGCACTTGCGTTTCTCTGGGTGCCACAGCTGGGGTGCTTGCGTCAAGCATTCCTTTTCGAATCGACGATTTAATGCACTGAAAAAAACTAAATAACCAAATAGAATTGATGATGAATGATGACGTTTGATGATGGGCATAACGAGTCAGTCAGACCAGTCCGACCGTCAGAAGCATTCGTGTCGAATCGACGATTTAACGCGCCGAAAAACCAAATAACCAAATAGAACTGATGATGATGAATGATGACATTTGATGATGGATATAACAATCCAGTCAGACCAGTCAGCGTGTGCAAAAAATGGCTCAGTTTTGAGTATCATTTGTTTCATGATTGGATTCCAGTCGCTTTCTTTCTGAGGAATTCTCAGTCGGCAACACTCTCTCTCCCACAGTCACGAATCTAAAAGCCTGCAGTAATTTGACACAACGGTTCTCAAACGTTCCTGTTTGAAATGCCAGGGACAGGGCCCTGGTGCTGGTGACTTGTGCGGTGACTGACTTGACACCCTGGGCTGGACTGTGGTTATCTAACGCAGCAAAGAGCGGCAAAGAGAGTGCTTCCACGGTGGCTGGCCGATGCTAGGGTGACTCACCCGTTTACAGGAGAGCCAGAGAGTGTGAGACAGACGGAGAGACTTTTACTGCAGTTTCAACAAGGACAGAATCCTAATGTGGAGAAACGGGTGCGCGATCCCTGCTGCCGGAAGGTGTTCCAAAAATGCACCCCCCCCCCCCCCCCCCTTTAATTGCGTAACATTTTCATTGGCGTCTAAAAACGGCGCCGATAACGAGTGAAAACGCGCGGGCGGGCCGAAGGTAGAAGAGGAGAGATTGCTCACTCAGCTCATGGCACTGTGAGTTGTGAGTTATGCAGCTGTATTCGGTAAAATGATGAATCACGTTTCACAGCAGATGTGTCAGCCCTGTTGATCTCTTGTGCTCAGAGTTGTTGTCTGACATATTTCTTGCACCATAAGGCCGCTGCCTCTCCCAGGTGTCCAGTGGCTCACGAAGTCAGTCAACAAGACGGTACGGTTGACAAACGACAAAACGGACAAACAGTAAAAGTCAATCAAATAAGTTAATACAAATTTAGCAATATTGCACAATTGCAAAAAAACCTTTTTGTTTTGTCTAACTATTGCCAAAGGAAGGAGCAAAAAAGCTGTAAAATGGGTGCATGTCAATAGATTATTACGATAGAGAATTGTAAAACTAGCTGAGAGCAGAAACAAATACAGCATTCACTCAAGGAAGGTGTCAGCATTTTGCCAGCTCCAAAATGCAGAAATGAATGCGAGGACACATGCGAGGACACATGCAATCACACTATCTGGAAATTACAGCATTTGTAAAAGGCCGTATTCCTCCCCCGCTCGCTAGTTAACGCTACGATAACCCCAGAGAGATAAATCAATACACAGGGTTAACAAAGCGCTCACAATCGTGTCATCTCGTGTTGTTCGACGCAAGGAAACTCAGAGCACTTACGCTCTGCAAAACAAATCCATTATCATTCGGATCGGCGCACACCGTGAGGTATCAGCCGGTCTTCATCAGGGTTATCATGTGTCTGTGATTGTGGCGGAAAGAAACACAAGCGTTGTTTGTGTTGACTCTGCTGCAGGAGTTTGTGATGATCGTGGTGTTCGGCCTGGAGTACATCGCCCGGATCTGGTCCGCTGGCTGCTGCTGTCGCTACCGGGGCTGGCAGGGCCGGCTGCGCTTCGCCAGGAAGCCCTTCTGTGTGATCGGTGAGTTCGTCCGTCCGTAGCCACGTCGGCCCCGTCTGAATCGCGCACCGACTGATTTGAACACTTTTGTGTGTGTGATCGCCGGTGAGTTCACACAGAAGTTTTAATCACGCACGTGTTTGACGTATTTGACTCGAAAAAATGGTAGGATGGGATTCAAAATGTCCATTCTACCATTTTGGACACTTTGCAAACACAACGCAGAAAGAAGTGATGTTACAGTTTAACAGGTGTTAGTGATCCTAATCCTAATCCTAAAGGGAATGTGTTAACTATTAGTTAGAATGCATCTCAGGTTGAATAGGTTTGGGTGAGGTTTGACCACCATGATTCTAGTGTGTGTGTGTGTGTGTGTGTGTGTGTGTGTGTGTGTGTGTGTGTGTGTGTGTGTGTGTGTGTGTGTGTGTGTGTGTGTGTGTGTGTGTGTGTGTGTGTGTGTGTGCACGCGCTTGCGTGTGTGGACGAGTAAGCATCACGTGCACTAGATTAAGATAATAAATGAGGCTGAAGATGAGTCTGGAACCATTTAGCCAGGGCGGGTGATTTGTCTTGTGAAAACATTTGAATATCATCAGCCCCACGTTTTCTTTGCGCTGCAATGCTCTCTTCAAGGGCAGAGCAAACAAAGCAACTGACACCCCTGATGAATGAGGTTTGCTTTACACATCCCACAATTAGGAAGGGTTCAAAGGCTTCACTTCCACAGGAAGTGTCTTATTAAATGGCGCGGGAGTGGTCGCGTGATGGTGAAGTGAGAAACGGCCAAATGCTTCCACTCTGGCCCTGAATTGGATGGTGGAGTTCACACACACTGTGTGTGTGTGTGTGTGTGTGTGTGTGTGTGTGTGTGTGTGTGTGTGTGTGTGTGTGTGTGTGCGTGTTTACCTTTTAACCCAGCTGCAATGTGTCAGTTGAATGTGTGTGAATGAATGTAGTAGGGGTGTAACAAAAACCGATTTGAATCGGAAAATCGTTTTTGATTTAAAAGATGCGAATCTTCTGAATCGAACTGAATCTAATCGTTCCATTTAAAAAATTTATCGTTCCTGAATCGTATCGTACCCCATGTATCGAGATACGCATCGAATCGTCTTTTATTGGAGAGATGCACACCCTTAACAAATACACTTCTTCTCTAGTCTTTGATAAATCTTTTTGAAGGAAATGCCACATTTACAAGTTAATTCATTTTGTGAAATGATTGTCTACTTTCAACAAGAAATCCATTGCATCATACCCTCTCGAATTGAGCCGTGCCACATCGAATCGAATCGAAATCCTTCTGAATCGAACTGAATCGAATCGTTCCATTTTAAAAATTTATCGTTCCTGAATCGTATCGTACCCCATGTATCGAGATACGCATCGAATCGTCTTTTATTGGAGAGATGCACACCCCTAGAATGTAGTTATCAAAACAACTTATTGTGCCTGAAGGTTTAATTTAGTTTAAAGAGAGACAGGCAGACATCTATCCATGCATCAACACACGTGTGCTGTGTGCGCACACACACACACACACACACACACACACACACACACACACACACACTCACACGCACACTCACACCTAGCCATCTACCACTGCTCCTGGTTCAGGTTTCTCACACATTCGGTTCGTTGAAGAGTTTGAAGGAGATCCATGTTGAGGGGTATTCCATCAACCAGGCTAAGCATAAAGCCGGGCTTATTTCGCTTAGCCGGGCTTCTTTCAGCTAGAGTTGCGTTCCATGAACGTGACTTAAGGGAATCTCCGCTAAGTAACCATGGCAACTTATCCGACCAATCTAACCTGGCCGGGAGCAGGTTAACTGTCAGGCTGACTTGAGCGGCGTTTCAGAGAAATCCATCTGTCAGCAACAATTGTACCATCAGAAGGTTCCGCCAAGCCTAGTCCTCACGATTGTCATAAATGTACATATATGAAGTACAAACAGCGTATATTTTCACTAAGGGTCTAAGATAAAATGATGCAAATGAAATAATTCAATGAATTGCTATCTATTGTTGCTGTGGCTATTTTTTTTATTTTTATATATATACAAATCGATGTATTACAGCGTAATCAGGAATCAGCGGCTGGGTGAATGGTCTGGCACTTGCACTGTGATAGGCGAGACCCGAGTTCGCGTCCAGACTGTTTCATAGTATTCTTGGCGTAGGCTTCATTTTGTGATTCCCTTTATTCATTTGATTAATCCCCTAATTAAGAATATTCAAAGAAATGGAAAATAAATGGCATGAAAAGTTCTTTGATTTCTCTAGTAATCCTACCTATATTACTAATTGCGTGGGGAACGAACCCCCGGGCGACCGGGTGCAAGTCCGACACGTTAACTCGAGACTATCTCCCTGCTTTCAAATCCATGGTCAATATTAAATTAAAATATGTTACGCTCAATACTACTTATGCATTCAACAGATCGCCGATTTTTGTGCCAGGCAGCCTCCCTGTTTCTATTAACGACTTTGATGGAATACCCCTCTGAAAAGTGTGTGTTTTGATGGCTGGTTCAACCCATACGCACTGATTACTCAATGTGCAACAGGTGTGCAGCCTCACCCAGAGTCAGTCTGACTCTGTGCCAGGTGAGGCTGCTTACAAAACCAGCTGGAAAAACCACACACACAGCCAACGATCAATACTCACCCCTCTCGCTCCCAAAACGAACCCACTCGCATATTCATAAGCCACACGATTCCAGCTACTCCCTCGAGAGTCTGTGTTTTCCACACAGACTTTGGCAGCGAGATACAAACAAGCCGAGAGAGACGGAGCTCCTTCTAAAACCTCGGCCGTACCCCGTGAGGTGAGAGCCTCGCTGCCACCGCGGCGAAACAAAAACGCCGGAGGCTGCAGTTAGTCTCCAGAACGAGAGATCAATGCAGAGCTCAGGAGAGAACGTGCCTTCAAAGGAAAACAAAATGGATCTTGCAACCTCCTCGCCCCCGCCTTGTCGGCGTTGGACGCGGTCCTAGGAATTAGACAGATTAACCCGCAGCCCCCGTGCAGACACAACGCGTACGTGTGTCATCCACACACTGTGACGACACACAGCGTTACAGAGAATCCCTCTGAGTCTGCGTATGGATTCACCGGAAGAAGCCGGAGACGGAGCTGGAAGACGGAGGCAACGAGGCCTCGGTGATCGCCTCCCGCCTCACACACACACCAGACATGTTGGCTGGCTTTACACGACAACGATCTGAACACAAACCGCAAAAGTGGCGGTGCGTACCCACTTTTCATTCCGCGTTTAGACTAAGCGTCTTTGGGTGGAAATCTGCGTGCACACGGTGACGCAAAAGTGTGTGAAATCGGACGTGTTTGTTGTGGTTTGCCTGTATGGCACGTGGACGTGACGTAAACGCGTACAGGACGAGAGCCAGCGGGAGCAGCTCAGAGCACACCTACTGCGTTGTTAACCCTTTAGACGGAAACGCAACGGTGGAGCGTTTTTAAGATTTCCACTCTGGAGGGTGGGTTCAATTGTTTTGCGTTTTTAAGCCCCCGAAAACGCTGTCGCCGTCTAAACGAAAGGCACATCCGATAAAATATTTTGACGGTTTCACCCCTGGAGCGTTGCTGTGTAAAGCCAGCCTTTAATGTCTCCGTCTCCGCTTGTGCGTGAGAAATAGCCCCGGCTGGCGCAGAGCTGGCTCGCATTGTGCTTTATCTTTTTCTTCCAACACGGCTCACCACCACGCACATGTGGGGGGAAATAACGTATTCTCTCCGCTCGGCGTGAGGATTATAGCGAATCAATGCACCGCAACCAACAGTCCAGAGAGCCGCATCGATCCAGTTCTACGCGCTCTTGTTCTCTCTGTGGAGCGCGGTGGTTCCTCCGCCTTCTCCTTCGCCAGACCGCTCCCCCCTCCATGGTGGGGCGGGTTCCGGCGCGGTTCTAAGGGGGGGGGGGCCTGGAGGGGGGGGGGGCCTGGAGGGGGGGCCTGGGGGTTACGGTGTCCCAGTGTGGGACACGGGGGGAGGTCAGGGGGTAGAAGGGGGGGGGGCAGGAGCTGTTGTTGGACTAAGTGAGGGGTCGTGAAAGAGGATGAGATGAAGAAGTGGCAGAGAATCAAAAGCCCTCTCTCTCTCTCTCTCTCTCTCTCTCTCTCCTCCCCCCCCCGGGAGCGAGAAGGAAGAGCATCGACTCAGAGAGGCTGCGGCTCACGTACAGAGATCAATATTAATGAGGTGTAGCTGGCCCGCTGCTGGTGGATTGGAGCTGTCAGCAGGGGGGGCCTCATTAGAGACGCTGGCTTTGCTCCGAGTTTTATGCGCTGGTGTCTGGTCGATGTGCGGCCGACGTGAGTGACGAGTGTCACCGGAAAAAAGCCAACGTTGCAAAAGTGTCGGATGCCGGGTGACATGTGAAATGATGGAACGCAGTCGTTTGGAAAATGTGCCGACCAGATGTAGAAAAAATATTACTTTGACGTTACACTTTTATGCGACGTGAAAGCACAGCTTTCGCCTATGCGGTGAGACTCTTGTCACGGTAAATTAAAAGCGATTCATCAACTTAATCTGTTCTTTGTAATTACCTCTCGCTCCCATATTCACGTTTAGAGAACGCCAATTAAAAATGTTCTCACCTAACGCGGTGATTCAATTAGGTGTCCCATGCCCACAGCCCTATTTCAGATCTACATAATCATGTGACGCTGCCACTGTTTTTCAGCATAATATATATTCTGAATATTTCAGTATTTACAGTGG
>NC_140273.1:517947-520447 GCF_964030765.1 Micromesistius poutassou | reverse complement strand
CCTGAAATGTATTTCTAATTTCAGTGATTAAAGTGTAGCCTTCGGTGTTATTCAGCTTATTCAGCTTAATTTCTTTTTTAAGAAATCAAATCGTCTTTCTGTTTGTCCAGATTTCTCTGTTTGTCTCTCTGTCTGTGTCTGTCTGTCTGTCTTCCGTGTCTGTCTCAGCCTTTCTGTCTGTCTGTCTGTCTGTCTGTCTGTCTTCCGTGGCTGTCTGTCTGTCTGTCTTCCGTGGCTGTCTGTCTGTCTGTCTGTCAGTCTGAGCCTGTCTGTCTGTCTGTCTCTCTGTCTGTCTGTCTGTCTGTCTGTCTGTCTGTCTGTCTGTCAGTCTGAGCCTGTCTGTCTGTCTGTCTGTCAGTCTGTCTGTCTGTCTGTCTGTCAGTCTGAGCCGGTCTGTCTGTCTGTCTGTCAGTCTGAGCCTGTCTGTCTGTCTGTCTGTCAGTCTGAGCCGGTCTGTCTGTCTGTCTGTCTGAGCCGGTCTGTCTGTCTGTCAGTCTGAGCCGGTCTGTCTGTCAGTCAGTCTGAGCCGGTCTGTCTGTCCGTCAGTCTGAGCCGGTCTGTCTGTCAGTCAGTCTGAGCCTGTCTGTCTGTCTGTCTGTCAGTCTGAGCCGGCCTGTCTGTCTGTCAGTCTGAGCCAGCCTGTCTGTCTGTCTGCTCCTCCCAGGGTATCCTCGGCTCAGGCTTCGCGCTGAAGGTCCAGGAGCAGCACAGACAGAAGCACTTTGAGAAGCGGAGGAACCCAGCGGCGTGCCTCATTCAGGTGGGCCCCCCCTCCCCCCACAGAGGGGCCCCCTGCTGGCCCCCCCCCGGGCAGCACAGTGCACACCACACGCTGACCTTTAGGACACAATGCAACCATTGGACACCCATTGGAGTGGTGAAATTGCTCACTTATTCATAATTTCACCTCAAGTGTCCCCGTGAGTTTCCCATATTTTCAACACAAAAGAAGCAGTTGACGTATTGTACAGTTATAATATTCATTCCTATATAGCTATATCTTCTGCGAGGGTCCCCTTCTCCGTACCGCTCAAATGTTGCTCCGGGGACGCTATTACAGTGACAACATTTCCCTTTACAATTCCCCTGCTTCCTGTCCGTTTCCGGCCCGCGTCCTGTTCACTTCCTCTCCGTCAGTTGCCCACGCTGTTCTTGGCCTAGTTGTGACGACAATGCAAAAAAAAAAAAATCTCACAGATCTCACCAATAGAAGCCAGTAGCCAAACCTAGGCCCCGCCCCCTTCCCCCCCCCCTCCCAGTCACACACAGTCCAAACAGTCGCTCACCTGTCACTCACCTGTCACACACCACACCTCGTCGTGTTGGCCCCGCTGATCCGTGTTTGTGTTTGTGTTTGTGTTTGTGTTTGTGTTTGTGTTTGCGTGTGGTGGGCGCGCAGTGCGTGTGGCGGAGCTACGCGGCCGACGAGAACTCTGTTTCCATAGCGACCTGGAAGCCCCACCTGAAGGCGTTGCACACCTGCAGCCCCACCAAGTACGTACCGAGGGGGGGGGGGGTGGTTGCTCAGTGTCTCTGTTATTCTGTTATTCTCTTTAACAAAGAGCTGTTTTCTTTTTAAATCGTTTTTTTTTTTCGTAGGTTTTTTTGCTGTTTTGTTTTTTTTAAAGCCTATGTTAGTTTATCATATTATACGAGAGGCGTGTAAGTCTCTCCACCTATAAGAACTCAGTCCATGCCAAAAGTGTATTGTATGCATTAGAACTATTATCATTTTTGCCAAGAAAATATCAGAAGGTGGTAGAAAACAAAATGGCTGCCGGCCCCCTCGCCCACCGCTTTGCTGCCGCTGAAAGAGCAGCGACAAATTAGGAGGATTTGTGAATGTGACAATAGTGCTCACGCAGCACAGAGCAGTGTGATTAGGCTATGATGTCTTAAAATAGACAGTGTGTGCTTTTGCATCAGGACCCCATAGACTAGAATTTTTATAATCATCATTATTTGCCGTGTCTTGGATGATGGTAATCATCAGAAATGAGCCATTCAGATTTCATTTCATTTCTAAAGTTTACTTTTTTGGGGGAAAAACAGCCCATAATTGTGCCATTAATTCACACAGACACAAACGCACACACACACACACACGCACACACGCACACTGCACACGTTGCTGCAATTTCTGGTTGCAGCAACCAGAAAAAGATCTGCTCTATATAGGATGTTTACAGAGACCCCCCTTATACAACATACAAGTCTGACCTCAGTCACAAACTAACAAACAGGGTCCCTCACAAACAAACCGACAGCAAGACCCCAGTCAGTCACACTGTAGTGCACTGCAGCAGCAGCTTGTGCGGATAAATCAGGCATTGTTTATATCCTCCAATCATCTGCTTCCTTCGCGCGCCGTTCACTCACGAGCGTGACTTGTTTCTCGAGCTGCCTCTTCCGCCTATTGTCGCGTTTAGCACCTGCTAAAGTGTGTATGCGTGTTGACGCACACCCGGGCTCGTATAGACACACACCCGGGGCTCACAGA
>NC_140273.1:512947-515447 GCF_964030765.1 Micromesistius poutassou | reverse complement strand
CGTCAGCCCATCGTCTAACCCATCCCATCTCTTGTCTTGCCTTTAGTAAGGTTCATAGTAGTAAGAAGCTACTGAGGAGGCCTTCCGCCTGGAGGAATAGGTACTCACTGCCACGGCCCCCACGCGTTGCACCGCTTCTCCCAGGCATGCGCACTAACCTCCCCCCTGCATGGGTTAACCTCGAGGAGGCTGTGGAGAGGATGCTCTGCTCTCGGATGTGTTATCTGTTGTCTTTAATGTCCATTAATACGTTTGCTTTTTTTTTTTTTAAGAGGGGGGGGTTTTGTTGTTTAAATTGCCCCCCCCCCCCCCCCCCCGGAGCGACGTTAATAATAATTCCTCCCGTCGCCATGGCGATTGAGACCCTGCTGCCGTGTGGAGGATGTTCAGGACAGATGTTTCAGCCGTGTGACGTCGCACGCTGTCAAACGTCCGAAAGGCGTCTCGGTTCACGGTTCATGCTGGACTTCGACCGTCGGGACTCACTCACTTCCACCCGATAATATAATCGACTCTGTTTCTTAGCTTCTCGTGTCCATCTCATATTAAACTATAATGAGTCACTTAATGAGTCGCTTATTCACGCACGACTCGACTGCCAACGTTTGAAAGTCAAACACTGTGACCAAAATAAAAGGAAAACGAGAGCGTGTTCACATTTAGGGCATTCAGCCCTAAATGTATGACGCTTTTATCCAAAGAGTGTGACGATAAGTACACTTGTCAGAAGAAGGAGAAACAATATTTATCGCTCTGGGTACAGTGAAGATATTCATAGAATACCAAGTGCCGAGCATTTACAGTTGCTCGGTTAACCCATACTCCCCGTACACAACAGAGATAGCCAGGATGAGACGCTACACAATGCTAAGTACTATTTTTAAGTGCGAGGATGTATGAAACATACAATAAGTGCCGACATTAAAAGGCCAGGATACAATAAGTGCTTAAGAGGGGGTGGGAGGGCGTGGGGGGGCGTGGGGGGGGGTGGGGGGGGGCGATGCAGAGTCTAAACTCGGAACAAGTGAGACTTCAAGTGAGCGCAATTATGAGGCACACCGGAGGAGCTATCCCAGCCTTACCAGCCTCACACTCCACATGTCCACAAGAGGACTACATCGCTCCGCCGCCTGTTGCCTGCTTGCCGTGTAGTTCTGTTGAGTATCTCTGTTGGCATAGTGACGCATGTTGATCTCTCACCGCCGTCCGACCTCCCCGGACCCTTTCTCTACGACCGGGGGAGGCCTCGCCTTCGCCGTTGACCTGGAGGGAGACTAACTGAAATTAATCTGTTGACCAACAACTGCATTCTTTTTCGTCATCTAACAACTAATTTGTAACATAGCCACGCCCGACCTGCCTGCGTTAGTTTACCTTGAGCGGAGAATGTGTTTGTTGTCGTTAACATCTCTCTCTCTCTCTCTCTCTCTCTCTCTCTCTCTCTCGCCCATCCCCCCCGACCTCATCGTCGTTCTCTCCCCTGACGTCATCACCATCATCATCATCACCGTCATCATCATCATCCTCATCACCATCCTCATCATCCTAATGATCATCATCACCATCATAACCATCATCATCCTCAATCACTGTCATCCTCATCACCCTCATCATTATCATCCTCATCACCCTCATCATTATCATCCTCATCACCCTCATATCTCTCCTCACCCTCCTCATCACTGTCATCCTCCTCATCGCCCCGGCCGTCATCATCATCCTCATCTTCATCACCATCCCTATCATCCTCATCATCCTCATCACAATCCCCCTCATCACTGTCACATCCTCATCCTCGCCCTCATCCCTGTCATCATCATCACTGTCATCACCCTCAATCACTGTCATCACCATCATCATCATCATCATCATCCTAATCATCCTCATCACCCTCATCATCATCCTCATCCTCACCGATCATTCCCCTCATCACCGTCATCATCCTCATCATCACTGTCATCATCATCATCATCATCGCCATGGCCTTCATCATCAACCTCATCCCTGTCATCCTCAGACCTATCACTCCTCATCCTCACCACCACCCTCCTCACCACCACCCCCCTCATCGCCCGCCCCCCCCCTCAGCCAAAAGCTGAGCTTCAAGGAGCGCGTGCGGATGGCGAGCCCGCGGGGCCAGAGCGTCAAGAGCCGGCAGTCGGGTGAACGAGCGGCGCTCCCCGGTGGCCGACACGCCCCCGCCGTCCTCCGCCGGCGCCGCCGCCGCCGAGGGGGGGGGCGGCGGCGGCGGGGGGGGCAGCCCCGCCAAGGTGCAGAAGAGCTGGAGCTTCAACGACCGCACCGCTTCCGGCCCTCGCTGCGCCTCAAGAGCCAATCGCGCTCCACCACCGACGGTAGGGGGGCCAATCACGCTTAACCACCGACCGACGGTAAGGGGGGCGGGTCGGACGGGGGCAGGGGGGGGGGGGGAGGGAGGGGGGGGGGGGGGGGGAGGGAGGGGGGGTGGCGGTCTGTGTTGCTCCCCCCCCCGCCCCCCCCG
>NC_140273.1:499560-507747 GCF_964030765.1 Micromesistius poutassou | reverse complement strand
ATTAGCGACAACACTTTCAAACAGAATCTCCACGCCGCCAACAGAGAAGTTCCGCTTCTGATCTAACAGAGGGGGTACACACACACACACACACACACAGACACACTTATCCTCGCTCTGACAAACCAGGTGAAAGTCGGACCTTCCTCGTGTGTGCGAGCGCAAACTTCTGTCGAGTGGACTACTTAAGTAGACGTCTGAGAACGGAGGAAACAGCCCTGTCATCTGCTGCCCTCCCTGAAGGGCCACAGCATCTGCTGCAGCAATATGCTCCTGGATGAGTGGAAGGTTCACGTAGTCGAGGCCAGCGACAGAATAAGAAACAGCTAATTAAGTGTGCACTTCACCCGGTAAACATCTTTACACAAGTTGATTTTGCCTTGTTTAAATAACGTCCACCTACTTGCTAGTGTTGGCCTATCAGTTGAGTACGCCACGTTAGCCCGGCCTTACGGATCATTTTGAGTCGTGTTCTAGTACAAGATAAACAATTAGAAAATGCATCCCCCGAAAACAAGCTGTTCCAGAGCATGAATGTACGTCGGTGACCCTCTCTGGTCACATGATAAAAAAAAACACAAAGTAACGTGTAAATCTGTGCACGGCACATGGATAAGTAAAGGGTGCGAACGGATTGGGTAGAGTGTGCGAACGGATCGGTAAAATTATATTTCCTCCAATGGGATCCAGCCCTAACGACCTGGCCGTGACCCGGCACTCTCTCTCTTTGTGCTCGCCCCCACATCTGTCTCTCCTGCAGCAGAAAGCTGCCACGCTAAAAGGTTGTCGTCCACGTTGAAAAGGGCAAAGGTAGACGGTGAAAAACGACAATTCGAGGATGAGGAGCGGAGCTCTGAAATATCTATTTATTGTTGGGGCCCATATTTTTGTTATGCCACGAGGCTATCGCAGAAACCAAACAATACAATCTGATAAGGCACCGCATCAAGCTCAATCACTCAAACCTCAATGGAACGACATATCCGATGGCTCAGATGCTTGTCGAATCAAAGTGCAGAGCCACTCTCTCACGTGATTTACCAACAGAGGGTATTATGGCCTGTTCGTAACGAGACAGGAGTATTGCATGGATCCTCATTGTGTGTGTGGATCCTCGGTCAAATTCAGAAATACAAACCCCGTCACAGATTCTGAATCAGTGAAAGGCTGCATGCGAGCTGTCCTTGAACATGCCTTGGGGGATGCTACGGTGAATAGGAACATCATTTTGTTTATCTGAAAAATACCACCTTTTTTTACCACCTTTACTTTTATGTGGTTGAAGTGTTTCCTTGTAAAAAAAAATAAAAGAGTAAAGACGGAGAATAACACAGGCCTATGTAGATATATATGAACTGACTGCCCTATGTTGTAATGTTAGATAAACCATGTAAAGCATCAAGGGTCATAGTGGTTTTCTTTTGTTCACCTGTAAGTGCTTAGTGGGATAATTACTGTACATTTTTTCCGGTCATACTAGCGGCCTGTAAACACTTGTCCTCGTAGTAAGCTCTCAAAGGGCTAGCACTCACAGCTAGCCGCTGTAAGTGCTAGCCTGTTGAGGGCTAGCACTTACAGCAGCTAGCTGCGCTGGGATTTGTCCCTTTCAGCACGAGCCAATTAAATCCTGAAGGATCACATCACAATCGACTAGCATTTTGTTCCATTGTAGGTCACGTTTCCTCCAAAATCTGTATAATTTTTAGCAACGAGTATGTTTTTCATGTTTTTGGGGATGTTTTTGTGGGTCCAAATTGCGTAGCATGACGTGGTTTTGTAAGCGCATCTGCTAGCGTGCTAGCATGAAGTGGGTTGGCTAATCGTCGGCCATTCTCTGCCAAGCACCATCGCAGGGGCTCGACATTATAAACCTGCTGTGCCACAGAAATCAGCAGCATCTTTTGGCACGATATGATTAACATAATTAGTACATATACTTGGAAAATATTGAAAAGACAGGCTACTTATATTGGACTGTGTGCAATATGTGTGCTCACTGGGTGTCACCACCCCTCAATAACACAAACAATACCAATATTATAGACAAAATAAATACCAAGCAGTTAACCAGTGAAAATGAATTCATAGGCCTCCATGCTGATGCAGGTGCAGTGGTTTTCCAATGAACTGCGCTGTCTCCACAGGCCGTGGAGAAGAGAGATGATAGGGAGACCAAATCATTTAAAAAGGGCCTCTGGTCTTGAAAGAGAATTAGGAAAGGAGAGCAGAAAAGTCAGTGAGGCGACCAAAGTGATGCAGCAAAAAAATGAGGGCAGAAGAAACAATGACACACTTACAGACTCGCACGCAACGCACAAACACTCACTCACACTACACACTAAGACTTTATAATAACACACTCGTGCAACACACTCGAACTTTATGCACGCACACTGAAACACTTTACTTAAACACTCATCACACAAACACTAAAACAACACAGTTGAGGGTGGTCAAATCAATTAGGCTGACGATGCCGAATTATAGAACAGACCCCTACGCGAGGACCGCATCGTACCAAATATAACTGAAGAAGGACAGTAAACAAATGTCTACCATCAGACCGAATTGTTGATGGGGGGGGGGGGTGGGGGGGTGTATGGGGTTGCGGGCTGACGGGGGGGGGGGAGAGATCTCTGATCTCTCAACGATCAGAGAGAACGTTGTAGGGAGATGTCTTAAACTCCCCCCCCCTTTCCTTAAAACCAATACGCTGTGGTCTGGTCTAGTCTAAATTTACGGGAGTTGTTTGTTGTTGTTTGTTGCGTGTGCGTGACAGGGTGAGATTGATGCTGAAAGCGTGTCACGCCAGAGTGTCACGCCGGATGCGTGAGACTTGGCAACCCTGGTGAATGCATCTCTGATTGTGAACCAGGATGAACCATTAAGTTCCTCTTTGTAGTGTTTGTGTTTGACAGTCATTTCAGAGAGCTTGTCAGGGTGTGTGGGTTTCGGGGGGGGGTTTCCCTCTGAGTGTAGAATCCCCAGCCCCTCAGCTTTCACTATTTTCATCTTCTGTGGAAGAAGGCACACTGCCTCCCCATCTACGGTTACATTACAAGGCCTGGGCATAAATCATGTGCTTAGCTGGAAGTGAGTTGGCTTTCTCAGCAGGCGCACTTCAGTCCTACCTTTTAGTAGATATGGGCATTTATTTTGTCCAAGCTCTGGTTTTTTGAGTATGAAAGAGATGCTTGCGGGCTGACGGGGGGGGGGAGAGATCTCTGATCTCTCAACGATCAGAGAGAACGTTGTAGGGAGATGTCTTAAACTCCCCCCCCCTTTCCTTAAAACCAATACGCTGTGGTCTGGTCTAGTCTAAATTTACGGGAGTTGTTTGTTGTTGTTTGTTGCGTGTGCGTGACAGGGTGAGATTGATGCTGAAAGCGTGTCACGCCAGAGTGTCACGCCAGATGCGTGAGACTTGGCAACCCTGGTGAATGCATCTCTGATTGTGAACCAGGATGAACCATTAAGTTCCTCTTTGTAGTGTTTGTGTTTGACAGTCATTTCAGAGAGCTTGTCAGGGTGTGTGGGTTTCGGGGGGGGGTTTCCCTCTGAGTGTAGAATCCCCAGCCCCTCAGCTTTCACTATTTTCATCTTCTGTGGAAGAAGGCACACTGCCTCCCCATCTACGGTTACATTACAAGGCCTGGGCATAAATCATGTGCTTAGCTGGAAGTGAGTTGGCTTTCTCAGCAGGCGCACTTCAGTCCTACCTTTTAGTAGATATGGGCATTTATTTTGTCCAAGCTCTGGTTTTTTGAGTATGAAAGAGATGCTTGCTTGCTCCATCGTCGTATTTGCACATGAAATACGAGTTGGAGACTTAATGTGATGACATAAGAGAGGCTATATGCTGCATATCCAGCAGATGTTTCCATCACTGGAGGGTGAAGGAAACATAACTCAGAAAAATAAATCTTTTGACATCATCCTCTGCGTTACATCTGTTGTTGTGAGGATTTATTGCTCTATGATTACATCCATTACATCCGCCCACACGTTCCACACAGATCTCCAAAATGGCTTCTCTGGACTCTAATCGACGGACATCTGTCTGGGTGACAGGAAACTTTAATCCCCACAGCCGCCCTAACCCAAAAAGTTATCCAAAAGGATTCAAATAATACAATTAAGATCCAAAATCCAACCAGCTTCCACAAAAGACTCAAGACTCACTTATTCAGAGTTCACTTAGACTCTGCATAGCCTCCACCCTTACCCCCCTACACACCTATTGTATGTTGTACGTCCTGGCACTTAATGTACGCACTTGTTGTATGTTGTACATCCTGGCACTTAATGTACGTTCTTGTTGTATGTTGTACATCCTGGCACTTAATGTACGCACTTGTTGTATGTCGTACGTCCTGGCACTTAAAAATAGTGCCTAGCATTGTAAATGGTCCTCATTTATATAGCGCTTATCCAAAGCGCTTTACAGTGTTGTTGACTGACATTCACCCATTTATGCACACATTCACACACCAACGGCGGAGTTGACCACGCAGGGCGACAGCCAGCTCGTCAGGAGCAGTCAGGGTGAGGGCGTCTCGCTCAGGGACACCACGACACTCAGCTAGGAGGAGCCGGGGATCGAACCAGCAACCTTTGCGGTTACCAGCCGACCCGCTCTACCTCCCGAGCTAACGCCGCCCCCATTGTGCAGCATCGTATCCTATCTAGCTTTGGTGTATACAGGGAATGGTTTTAACCTAGTGAGTGATTGGAGGTGACTCGGTGACAGGAGACTTTAATCCCCACAGCCGCCCTAACCCAAAAAAGTTATCCAAAAGGATTCAAATAACACAACATCGATACAAAACCAGCCATCAATCCAGCCACCCAAAACGAGAGCGGGGGGGGGGGGAAGAAACGGCGAAACTAAATGAACAAAAGGAACACTAGCGGTATCTGTGTGATCTCAGATATGCCCCTAAGGGAAGTGTTTCCCTTCCTGGCTACACAACACACTAGTGGCCGGCCGTGGGCTCCGACGTTCCCCAGGAGGAGGACACAAGCGTCTACGAAGGACAAGACACGTGACTCCCCCCCCTGCCCCACAGTCCCCGCTCTGTTCGGCTCCGAGCGGGAGCGGAGGGCAGTGTTGAATCACAGCAGCACAGAGGAGCGCATAGTCCAGACGGTGGACACCCAGCCCCCGCCCCCCCCCCCCCCCCCCCCCCACGGGTGCCCACCCCCCCCCCAACCCACCCCTGCCCCCGCATCAGCAACCTGATGCAGTGGAACGTGCCATTCATTCCCTACAGTCCTCTGGCCGTGACACACTTGAAAGGATAAGAGCTTGTTAATCCTGAGGTAAGATGAATGGTGCCAGTGTTGTGCACGGAGGAGGAGGAGGTGGAGGAGGAGGGGGTGGAGGTGGAGGAGGAGGTGGAGGAGGAGGGGGGCTCAGCAACCGCTGGAGAACACGAACCTGAGCAGATGACTGGCTCAGTGTTCCTGTCCTCTCAGGCCGTTAGTGTAGGTAGGCCCGTTGAGACACACACACACACACACACACACACACACACACACACTTGAGACACACACACACACACACACACACACACACACACACACACGCACGCACACAGACACACACACACATGCACGCACACAGACACACAGACACACACACACACACACACACACACACACTTCTGGGAGACACACACACACACACAGCTCCACGTAACACTGTCTGCTGAGGCATTCGTGCCGGGATATTTCTTCATACTGAGAGTCCAACACCAGCACCACCACCACAGATGACGAATCCGATGACACTACGATGAGATTACTTCTTGTGGGAATGAACCACTAGTTCACTTGGCCCAGAGGGGAACGCATGCCAACGTTTTAAGACCCCACTAATCAATTCGCAGTATCACTTTAGCATAAGCCTTCATTTATGAGGACACCCAGAGCAGCTTGGGAACGACTCCGTCGTTACACTAGACATATAACTGCCAATATATGGCGCATCAATAAAACCGTTCAGACTGAGGTTCCATCAGTAGCCAGCCTCTGCAAAACACTCAAGACTCACTTGAGTGACTCTGTGCATAGCCTCCCCACTTACCCCCCCCCCCCCCCCCCCCCACCCCCTGTACGTCCTGGCACTTAATGTACGCACTTATTGTATGCTGTACGTACTGGCACTTAAACATAGTACCCAGCATCTTGTAGCATCTTACCCTAGCTATCTTTATTGTGTACGGGGAATGGGTTAACCTAGTGATGGTTAGTGCTTGGCACTTGGTTCTATGAACGTCCTCACTGTACCCACAGCGATATATTGTTTCTCTTTCCTTCGGACAAATGTACTCCGGTAAGCTGAGGTCTGCTGAGTAGCCTTGATGTAGCCAGCCCACGAGGAAAACAATCTACGTTCTGGGTTACAGGAGGGACAGGAGGACAGAGGGACAGGAGGAGGACAGGAGGACAGGAGGAGGACAGGAGGAGGACAGAGGGACAGGAGGAGGACAGAGGGACAGGAGGACAGAGGGACAAGAGGACAGAGGGACAGGAGGAGGACAGACGGACAGGAGGAGGACAGAGGGACAGGAGGACAGAGGGACAGGAGGACAGGAGGGACAGGAGGACAGAGGGACAGGAGGAGGACAGAGGGACAGGAGGACGGGAGGAGGACAGAGGGACAGGAGGACAGAGGGACAGGAGGACAGAGGGACAGGGGGAGGTTGAGGGACACCTTTGAGCAGAATGAACGTCGTGATGACGTGGCGGCCATCATGCTGTAACCCCCCCCCCCGACACCTCGTGCCACCGGACCAGCGGAGGTGACGGTAACGCGCTCCGTTCCCTCGGAGGTTCCCAGGCACTCGGTTTTACGGACGGCCTCACGAGGGGGGGGGGCGAAGGATCTCTGCCGCCGCACAGCGAGATAACAGCGGGGGGTCTCATGGACAATGGGCCGGCCTGCTGGTCAGGGCCTCACTCAGCGCTGGATACAGGTTGAGAGGTGTTGCTGTTGCTGTAGGCCTGCAGTATCAATGTCTAGATATACAGGTTGAGAGGTGTTGGTGTTGCTGTAGGTCTGCAGTATCAATGTCTAGATATACAGGTTGAGAGGTGTTGGTGTTGCTGTAGGTCTGCAGTATCAATGTCTAGATACAGGTTGAGAGGTGTTGGTGTTGCTGTAGGTCTGCAGTATCAATGTCTAGATACAGGTTGAGAGGTGTTGGTGTTGCTGTAGGTCTGCAGTATCAATGTCTGAGGAACATTGTAATTATGTGGGATTATTTCATCTTCAACATAGTCCCCTCTAATCTCAGAAATCTGACGTTGGGTTCATATCTTCAGGCTGAGGGTGTCCGAGCTGGACTCTGGGTGAACTGGGTTTCCCTATGTTTTGCTTTCGTTCTTGTTTCGACCAATCACGTCCCTGGAGGCGAGGGTCTGTAAGCGTGTGGATGGTGGACACGTGACATGGGCCGGGCGGCAGTAAACTGAACAGAAGCGTCTGTAGGGGTTTTAAATCTGTGGAGACTGGCTACCGTTGGAAAGCGGTGAACAAAGTGCCCTTCTGAAAGCCTCATCCATTGGCGCAAATACGGTTTCTTCTGTAGATATTTCTGTAACCAAACAGGGAAACGAAACGTTGGCCCTTGCCGTTTCTGGTGTCTGACCGAGGAGCTGTAGAGGTTCTGCTTTAACAAAGAGGTCAGCTGGATCTGAGATTCAGTCCACTGTCATTCAGTAGGAAGTGTTGTAGTACTTCCTGCTAAATGGTATGGGAATATCTAGGGAAGCGGATTAGGACCACATTTTTATTTTGAGTTTAGAATTCTGACTTTAATCTCAGAATTCTGACTTTAAATTCACACATTCACATGTGGCCATAATCCTCTTCCCCTAAATATAATCTGCAAAAAAAATGGAAGGACAATTGAACAGTATAATATAAACTTCTTGTAAATGGAAGTGGACGCGCGGGGGTGCCACATTGACTTCGCGCGTGTCTGTTGTTGTGGTGGCGGACTGAGCTAAATGCTAAAAAAGAGTCTCGTCAGAGTAGAGAGACAGACAGAGTATAGGACAGAGAGACCAGAGTCTTGATCCACACAGTAGAGCACACGGAGTCCTCTGGGATGTTTAAGATGCACCTCGAACAAAAGTACAACATTTTCAGTCTTTGCGTGTCCAAAATAACCACCGTTT
>NC_140273.1:482060-494560 GCF_964030765.1 Micromesistius poutassou | reverse complement strand
GTGCATGCAGTTTGAAAGGGGAGAGGGAGGGGGGGGGGGGGGGGTGGAGGGGGGGGCGGGGGGGCGGGGGGGGGTACAAAGTCATGCCGGCTCCCAATATTCCAGGTCTGTGGGTCCGAGGGGAGGATGATCATTGGTCGAGAGTGTCCTGACAGATTGATTTGATTGGTTACTTGCACATTCGCAGAGATGCACATTAGGACATTGTCAGCAATCCTTTTTTTTTTTTTTTTCTTTCTTTCTTTGTTTTTCCAAATTATACGTAAAGAAGAAATATAGCGAAACCAAAAGAAATGGGCTATTATTTATTTGTTTTTTTTTTGTCTTTTTTTTTCTCGTTGTTTTCTTCAAAAAGTTAGATGTTTGTCATAAAAAATCAAGCTCTTGTGCTTGCCGTTAAATCTCAAAACAATGTAAACCGAAGATAGGATACAAATCCCGAACATGTGCGAAGGATTAAGGGGTTGACTCGCCTCGGAAAAAAAACCAAAAAGGTAAAAGGTATTCCCCCCCCTTATTTGTTCTTGCAAGAGTGAACATAGATATACGCTTGTACAGTAAGGTGATTCCCTCGTGGCAATAAAATCTATTTTATTGGTCACCTCTGGCGAGGCCTATTATTATACATCTATACAAAGACGACTGGAGCGTTGGCCAGTGGTGGAACAAAGAAAAAAAAACAACGTTGCACGCTAATCTCATAATCGTGTAGAAAGTTAAGATGTGGGGCCCCGTCGGACTCCTCCCCCTGCAATACGTGTGGGCGGGTACATCTGCAGAAGTCGATCTTTGAGTTGTAGTATTTTTTTTCGTTTTTTTCATCACTTGCTTTTTTTTTTTTTTCTTCTTCTTCTTCTTCTTCATGCACACGTCGAACCGACAAAACACACCATGAACAATTTTTTTTTTTTTACGAGTTTTGAAAAACATTTTTTGTGCAAGAAGTAACAAAGAAGAGCAAGGAAAAACATGAACGTAAAAACACTAAAACAGAGGGAGGGGGGCGGGGGGGCGAGGGCGGCGGGGGGGGGGGTGGGGGGCGGAGCCAGAGAGAGGAGGCCACGCCCCCCCCCCCCACCATGGTAAACATACTGAAATACGGAGCTTTCCGACACACAAAACGAGGACCAGTGATGGAGCTCGAAGGTCTAGGCACCGTATGAAGGCCCTGTGCTTCAACGCAACACGCCCCTACGGAAAAGGCAACCTGCCGGCAGTCTTTATTCATTGTGTTACTGGAGGGGGAGGAGGAGGAGGAGGAGGAGGCCACTGCAGACCGGGCCCGGAGAGCGCCACCTGCAGGCTCGGAGGGTGATTGCCGCCTGTTTTTCCCAGGTCCATACATTCCACACATTCCCACGTTTGCAGACGTTTTTTTTTTTTTCCTTTATTGTTGAAATGGGAATCGCACCACCCTGCTTTTATTTCAATAATCCCGTCTCTAATAACTGCCACTTGTGCCTTTTTTTTTTGTTTATAACCGACCCCCCCCCCCCCTCTGGGGGTTGGCGGGGGGGTGGTTGGGGGGGTGGGGGGGTGGGGCGGGGGGGGGGTCGTCGTCCAGGGCAACAGCCCTAGGGTTCTTCCATACAAACAGAGTAGAGTATGAAACCTAGCCTTGAAATGACACAAACATCAAAATGCAGAGCTTCCTACGGCAGAAGAAGGTAGAACGAGACAGGAGTGATTGTCAGATCTCAACAAAGCTTTCTCATTGCGACTCTGATTGTTGTTCTTCTACATAGTCACCACTGTTTGTTGTTTTTTTGTTTTTAAATATGTATTTATTTCTTCTTTGTCTACAGTACGTCCAAGTATTTTTAAATTCATCATCAAAGTCTTACTTGGGGGGGGGGGGGTGGGGTGGGGTGGGTGGCGGTGGTGGGGGGGTGGGGGGGTGGGGGGGGCCCTACGACCGGACCCCCGGGGGCCCGGAAGAGCTGTCCAGAGAGGTCTGGGAGGCCCGCCGGGTGAGGGAGGCTAGTGTGGGGTCCACCAGGGAGGAAGGTGGGAACAACTTGTACCAACCAATCACGGTGCTCGATAAGTCCAGCTCCTCCAATAGGATTTGTGCAACTCCCATGAAGCTCTTGTGGTCCATGCGTCCGTAGTCTCCCCAGACGATCACCTGCGGTGACAGACAACAGACGCTGTTGCACGACGGAACCAAACCCATTCACAAGATCAACCGGAGAAGAGTGGTTCAATTTAGACTAATCAATTATCAATCAATCAATTAGCAGCAATGCCTTAACTCTCCTTATGGTTAACCGGCCAGCAGCCCATCACAGATTTAAAAGGTTTTGTATGCATGTACGTCAATTATGGCCCCCACTGCACTCCTGATCATCAGCTAGAAGGAGGGGTCCCCCACTCTGAGTTCCTTCTCTTCTTCCTTGCTAATTAAAGGGAGTTTTTTCTTGCCCTCTGGGGGGGCTAGGGTCGGGGGGGGGGGGTCACTAACACACGGCCTGTTAAGCCCTTTGAGACTGTAGCGGTGATTAAGGGCGACATGAGTACCATTTCATTGAATTATCTTCAAAGAGAAGGCAATTCAAAAACAGGAGAGCACATTAAATCAGGACGGACTCCACTCTTAACTCTCCCTGGCGGAAGGAAACCGAAACGTTTTAACAGAAACTGCGAGTGGATGCTGCGAGTTACCTGCAACACTTTCCCCTGCGGGCTCTCTTCAAACTGCAGCGCTTGCTGGTACAACGGGTCCAGCGTTTTCCTCGCAATCTTGGTCTTCTTCTTGGCCACGTAGGCCCCGTTGTTCAGCAGGTACACCTTGACGTACGGAGCTGAGGGCACGGACGCAACGAGGGGAGAAAGCCATTAGTGGGAACACGGGACAATCAGCGCCGCGGTTCCACGCGCTCCAGACCGCCGCACTCGCTCCGGAATGGACGCGTCGTTAGGGGGCGTTAGAGCCACCGTCCCGCTACGTCAGGGCAGGCAGAGTGGACCTGGCATCTGCCTAGTCTCCCCCCCCCTCACTCTCCCCACAGCCCCTTCTCCCTTCCCTTACTCTCCTAAAAACACCTCTCTTACTGTATGGTGTACGTCCTGGCACTTAATGTACACACTTACTGTATGGTGTACGTCCTGGCACTTAATGTACACACTTACTGTATGGTGTACGTCCTGGCACTTAATGTACACACTTACTGTATGGTGTACGTCCTGGCACTTAATGTACGCACTTACTGTATGGTGTATGTCCTGTCACTTAATGTACACACTTACTGTATGTTGTACGTCTTGGCACTTAATGTACGCACTTACTGTATGTTGTATGTCCTGGCACTTAATGTACGCACTTATTGTATGTTGTACGTCCTGGCACTTAATGTACACACTTATTGTATGGTGTACGTCCTGTCACTCAATGTACACACTTACTGTATGTTGTACGTCTTGGCACTTAATGTACACACTTACTGTATGGTGTACGTCCTGGCACTTAATGTACACACTTATTGTATGTTGTACGTCTTGGCACTTAATGTACACACTTACTGTATGTTGTACGTCTTGGCACTTAATGTACGCACTTACTGTATGGTGTATGTCCTGGCACTTAATGTACGCACTTATTGTATGTTGTACGTCCTGGCACTTAATGTACACACTTACTGTATGGTGTACGTCTTGGCACTTAATGTACACACTTACTGTATGTTGTATGTCCTGGCACTTAATGTACGCACTTATTGTATGTTGTACGTCCTGGCACTTAATGTACGCACTTATTGTATGTTGTACGTCCTGGCACTTAATGTACACACTTATTGTATGGTGTACGTCCTGGCACTTAATGTACACACTTACTGTATGATGTACGTCCTGGCACTTAATGTACACACTTACTGTATGGTGTACGTCCTGGCACTTAATGTACACACTTACTGTATGTTGTATGTCCTGGCACTTAATGTACGCAGTTATTGTATGTTGTACGTCCTGGCACTTAATGTACACACTTACTGTATGATGTACGTCCTGGCACTCAAAAAAGTACATAGCATCGTGTAGCGTCTCATCCTAGCTATCTTTGTTGTATACGGGGAAGGGGTTCACCTTAGCGATTGTATCTGTTTCTATGAACATCATTACTGTACCCACAGCAATATATATTGTTGTTTCTCTCTGTTTCTTCTGAGAAATGTACTTATTGTAAGTCGCTTTGGATAAAAAAGCGTCTGCTAAAACGCCGCTGAACGTAAATGTACGATACAAGGCTATGGCGTGGAGGAAGAGAGAGAGACGGTCTCTAACCAGGGAGGGACTTGGAGCCCGGCTTCTGGACCAGGCCTCGCGCCCGGATCACCTCCACCTCCAGCTGGCCCTTCTTGTCCATCATGCCGATCTGGATGTCACCTGGATGGGGAGGGAGCAGAACCAACAACCACATGGCCCGTCAACCACACCGGGGAACCTGCAGAACGCCTGGGTCACGAGGGAAAGCCTCACGATGACGATAAAAACAGGACTGTGTTCTGTAGCCTCTTATCCTCGCTATCTTTGTTGTGTACGGGGAACGGGTTAACCTAGTGATGGTTAGTGCTTGGCGCTTGGTTCTATGAACATCCTCACTGTACCCACAGTGATATATTTTTGTTTCCCTTTCTTCTGACAAACGTACTTATTGTGAGTCGCTTTGGATAAAAGCGTCTGCTAAACGCCCTGAACGTAAACGTAAACGAAACTAAGAGCTCCAACTGCTTCCTACAAGAGGTGGAACTGTAGGTGCGTTTCTAGTCATTGATTCTTGTCTCTGTGTTTATTCTCATCTTATTTCATGTTTTTTCTTTTTTTTCCATTACTCAGTTTTATTACTCTGTATCACTGTGATGTGTGTTTGGGTCATTGTCCCAACTCATTACATGTTGTCTTTTAATTTGATATATAACATCAACTCCTGTCCAGGGACAACAGATGTAAATTAGCCTTGTGGCTAACATCTGGCCCCATTATATATTGTGCATTGTCCCTGTCAAATAAACGTAAAATAAAATAAAATAAAATAAATAAATAAAAAATAAATGAGAAGAACACCCAGAAGAGGAGCTGACAGGACAGGGGAGGGGTGGGGGGGGGGGGGGGGGGGACCGACCTATGGCGGGCGTGGCCAGGGTCTGCCGGCCCACGAGCTGAGCAGGTCCCAGGCCGTCCAGGAAGTCGCTGAACTGACTGTTGGCCCCCAGATTCACCCCGGAGAAGATCAAACTGAAACACACCACACACACACACACACACACACACACACACACACACACACACACACACACACACACCCCCGCATCCACAAACTTAAGACTCTTTTGTTTCACAGCAACGGAAGAGAAACGACCGCAGAACACAGCAGGACAAAGGAAAGTCCAAAAAAACAAAACAAAAGAAAGTCATCATGTTTAAAAAAAAAAAATAAAGTTCAGAAATGGGAAAAGGTTGTGGTGGTGGGAGGGGGGGTGGGTGGGGGGGGGGGGGGGGTGGAGAGGATTAGACGGTTAGGGTTAGGGTTAGAACAGGAAGAGGAGTTTGTGGTTTACTGACTTCCCCTCCGAGTTGTAGCTGTTCATGCTGCCGTTGGTGGACTCGCGGCTGGGCTGCCGGCTCATGTTGCGGCTGAGCTCTACCGCCATGCCCGTCTCCGTGCTCCGCTGGATGGGCGCGCCCTTCTCCTTCTTACTCTTACCCTCTGCAGGACAACCGGGGACACACGGGAGAGACGGCGTGAGTGAGGGAGGGAGGGAGGGACGGAGTGAGGGAGTGAGTGTGTATGAGAGAGAGAGAAAGAGAGAGAGAGAAAAAGTGTGAGTGTGTGTGTGTGTGTGTGTGTGTGTGTGTGTGTGTATGTAGTGTCTCTGTGTGTGTGTGTGTGTGTGTGTGTGTGTGTGTGTGTGTCTGTGGTGTGTGAGTGTGTGTGTGTGTGTGTGTGTGTGTCTGTGGTGTGTGAGTGTGAGTGTAGTGTGTGTATGTGTGTGTGTGTTTGTGTCAGTGTGTGGGTTAGAGTGGGTGGCTGTTGTAGAGGTGAATTGAAAGTGAAGTTTTCCCCCAAAATAACCTTTTTCAAATCCCTTATTTAACCACGGCAACAACAAAGAACGGTGTTGTGCAAAGCGTTTTGAACTCAAACACAAACGTCACTCTATCGGGGATTTCAGTCCTGGGATTTAAAACCTCACCGACAATCTCCAGAACTATCAATCAACCGGTGACCAGAACCATTTAGACTTCGTCACAGGGAGTGGAACAAAGTTCGAGTTCGACCGATACCGATACCAGCATCGCAAAGTCCTCGGATACGGCCAAAAACAAATGCATTATCGGGTCGCGGCGGGTACGCAAGTCTATGTGCCGATCCGACACCATCACGTGATTTACTACTCTGGCAAAGAACATCACAAACACGTGCGGTCGTTACGCTGCGTTGGTCAACGGTCGGAAGTAGGCAAGTCGGAATGGGAAACGCGTCCTCTCCGACGTACGTGCATTCGAGCTAACTCGGGAAAAAAACGTGAACGCACGGACGCTCAACTACAAGAATACAAATGTATTATTCTAATTATAGATTATAAATGTAAATGATCTAGTTCAGAAAACAGCACGTGAACCGACTGTACTACTATCGCTGTCATCGTAGGAGAACCCTTCAATAAGAAACAAGCGCTGTTAGTAGATACAAAGCTAGACGCCGTATCGGTATATGTATATATACACTCGGTATCGGCTGATACACAAGTTCAGGAATCGGAATCGGCATCGGGAAGGAAAAAAAACGGTATCGGAACATCTCTGGAACTAAGCGGGGGGAAAGCCGGCAGGAATGCAGCGACGGTGGGAGCGGGCCGCTGAGCTCGTTCACCTCCTTGTAGTCGGAGAAGCCAAACAAACAAACGTGCACCACGTGACGTCGGGACGGGAGGGTCTCGGCTCTCACACACTGCGGCCATGGGAGCCGCTGCTATATTTATTCACTTCTTCTTCTTCTTCTTCTCCCCCCTGCAAAACGAGACTGTTGTGCTACGAGCGGGAGGAAGCGGGACACCGTGGGATGGGGGGGGGGGGGGCGGGTGGGGGGGGCCCCTGTGATGTGCGCTGTCTGAAGTGGGGCCAGAATCACACACCGTGTTCGTCGAACCCCCCCCCTCCCCCTCGTTTCCACGTCAACAGAGGAAGCCATTGAGTACGTAAAGTCAACACCCCTGGATTAAAAGGGTCGAGGTGTGTGTGGGGGGGGGGGGGGCTGGGGGGGTGGTGTGAGTGGGGGGGGGGGGGTATCACAGAAGTCCTACGGCTATGAGATGTGCTCTAACTCCTGGAGGTAGAGCGGGTCGGCTGGTAACCGGAAGGTTGCTGGTTCGATCCCCGGCTCCTCCTAGCTGAGTGTCGTGGTGTCCCTGAGCGAGACGCCCTCTCACCCCTCTGACTGCTCCCTGACCCGCTGGCTGTCGCCCTGCGTGGCTGACTCCCCCGTCGGTGTGTGAATGTGTGCGTGAACGGGTGAATGTTGGGCAATATTATAAAGACCCCCTCAGAGTGTGACAGAGACGGCTGCCGCACGCTCCCAAGGGAGTTTCAAAGTAAAAGTCAGGCTGTTGCATTGGGTGGTTTCTCCGGGGGATTTCTGTTTTATTTCGAGGGCAGACTAAAAAGCAGGGCAGCAGAACCGCAGAATGTTCTTTTATAGATTTGATCGAGCTTTGATTCCGTTGTGCACTGTGATATCCAGACACACACACACACACACACACACACACACACACACACACACACACACACACACACACACACACACACACACACACACACACACACACACACACACACATGCCAGGGCGCGCCTCACGCCACACATCATATACCAGGGCGCACTATAGCCTCGTCTCCCTGGAGACCCCCTCTACAAGATCTGACCTTGGAAAAAATATCTTTCTGTTTTCTAGCCCCGCAAAAAATGGAAACAAACTCCAGGATAGTCTTAAATTCAAACTATTTGTATCAGTTGATCATTTCACTTTTTTTTTTAGATGGTAGGATTACGGTACAGTGCTCTTGCTTTAACCAGCTATTGTTATTATTTTATTTTATTTATTATTATTTATTTTATTTTTCCTTTTTTATTAGAATTTAAATTGTTGTATTTTGCTTCCTATTTGAATTCTGTATTTTGTATCTCCTGGACTTTTTGTGATCAGGGCCTTGCTGTGAAAGAGCTCTTTGAGCTTTGCGTCTTTTTCCCCCCTGAATAAACAAATCTTTATGTATCACGAACACAGATACAAAGGGGCGGCAACCCACAGGAAACCAGGGAGAGACGAGCAAAGCCAAATCCGTAAAGACGAAGAAGCCTGCCGCGGAATTCTGGACCATTTAATCAACGATAACGGCGGTATCTCAGCGTTCTCCGCCGCCACGGGCGTTCTGCGCTCTCATGTTATTGTGTGTTGTCTCTCCGCCGCGGGCGTTCTGCGCTCTCATGTTATTGTGTGTTACCGGGTAGAACAGAGTGAAAGCCTTTCATTTGAAGCCTCACACAGCGGAGGCTTCAGTCTCTCCCCGCGGCCTCGCCGGCTCCGAGGGGATCTGGCCTCGGCCGGTCGGCCGGGCGTCTCCTCCTCCTCTCCGCTTTGAAGCTCACAGAGAAACGCATCGTGAGCTCGGCTGAGGTGGTTTCAGGACGAGAGGCCGATGTGTCGTCATGCGGTTGAGCGTAACGTACAGCGAATAAGTTGTTGACTCCTTGGTGTATAAAATACATTCAACTGGAATCTGAATCTTTGTATTTCGTTATATAAGATGTGTACCAAATGGGTGACACTGTATACAACAGCATGCAAATGTCCAATACATTCACACACACAGTTTAATGTATAACGCCTTTAAAACGAGTATTCTCATTGAGGCAGTTGCTCAAGAGGTAGTACAAGCGGGTACAAATCAAATTGAATACAATTTTGAATGAAATTGAATTCAATGAAATGTACAACAATTTGATATAATTGCACTGCATTGCATCAAATTGAACTGAACTGAATTGAATTGAACTGAATTGAATTGAATTGAACTGAACAGTACTATGTACAATGCACTGCTTGAGTACTACCATGAGGTCATGACGTCAGCGGGGGGGGGGGGGGGGGGGGGGGTGTCTCACCTGGTCCGCTGATCTGGGAGGTGCTTCGGCTGCGGCGGTTGCCCACGATGGCGACCACGCGGGCGCTGAAGCTGGAGCGCCGCTTCTTGGCCCCGCCCCCCACCGTGCCCAGCGCCGTGTCCGATTGGCTGCCGTCTGTGCGCTCCTGGGCGTAGATCTCGCCGCTGACGCTGGAGCTCTTCAGCATGATGCGGCCCGCTGACGCACGCATCTGACGGCTGGAGAGGAGGAGGAGAGAGGAGGAGGAGGAGGAGGAGGAGGAGGAGAGAGAGGAGGAGGAAGAGGAGGAGGGGAGGAGAAGGAGGATGAGGAGGGGGAAGAGGTGGAGAAGGAGGAGGAGGATAAGGAGGAGGGGAGGAAGAGGAGGATGAGGAGGGGGAAGAGGAGGGGGAGAGGAGGAGGAGGATGAGGAGAGGGAGGAGGAGGAGGATGAGGAGGAGAGGGAGGAGGAGGGGGAGGAAGAGGAGGGGGAGGAAGAGGAGGAGGAGGAGAGGGAGGAGGAGAGGGAGGAGGAAGAGGAGGATGAGGAGGAGGAGGGGGATGAGGTGAATAAGAAGAAGAAGAGGAGAATTTAGGTTTAGAAGAGGAAGAGCTGGTGGTGAACTTTGATCTCCGCCCCCCCCCTCCCTCACACAACAAGAAATGCTTTTGGGGTGAAAGGGTGTTGTCTGTACTGTACCTTATGCTCGGGTGAATAGGTGAATAGAAAACATGTACTGTATTGAGGCGGTGAACAGACGGGTGATGAACAGGGGGTTTTGGTTCAGGGTATTTGTTGTTTAATAAATCAACACGTGGGGTCAACTTCATTATGATCAGTGATGACAATCCCCAAGAGAGAAGATATTGACCAGCTCGCTGTTGTCAAAATTGAGCAAAACGTCCCAAATATCAAGTCACGTTTGAATTAACCACTCACGTTTCAAATATAAAGTCACGTTTGAATTAACCAGTCACGTTTCAAATACCAAGTCACGTTTGAATTAAACAGTCACGTTTCAGATATCAAGTCACGTTTTAGATATCAAGTCACGTTTCAGATACCAAGTCACGTTTGAATTAAACAGTCACGTTTCAGAAATCAAGTCACGTTTCAGACATCAAGTCACGTTTCAAATACCAAGTCATGTTTGAATTAACCAGTCACGTTTCAAATATCAAGTCAAGTCAAAAATATCAAGTCACGTTTCAAATACCAAGTCACGTTTGAATTAAACAGTCACGTTTCAAATATCAAGTCAAGTCAAAAATATCAAGTCACGTTTCAGATATCAAGTCACGTTTGAATTAAGCAGTCACGTTTCAGATATCAAGTCAAGTCAAAAATATCAAGTCACGTTTGAATTAACCAGTCACGTTTCAAATATCAAGTCAAGTCAAAAATATCAAGTCACGTTTCATATATCAAGTCACGTTTCAAATACCAAGTCACGTTTCAAATACCAAGTCACGTTTCAGGCATCAAGTCCATTCACAAACTCCTCTCTGAAGAGAATCGTCATGGGAACGGGTTGCTGCTGGCGGGCCCCAAGTTAAACTGCGACGCGCACGGGGCGTCGCTCTGGTCCCTCCTCCTCAGGCGGAGGAGGAGGCGGCTGAGGACCCCGCCCGGGGCCCCCGGGGGCCCCAGGAGCCGCCGCACGTCGGCCCCCTCGGACGGGCTGAGGGTGCTGCAGGACGCCCCCGACACACTGCCCCGGGCCGCGCCCATCAGCACCCCAGGGCCCGCCACCCCCACCCCCACCCCCCAGGGGCCGGGGGCCGCCGGGGCGGGGGGCCCCTCCAGCGACCCCTGCACAGGGGTGTGGTGGTGGTGGTGGTGGTGGTGGGGCGGGAGGGTGGAGATGGTGGTGGTGGTGGTGGTGGTGGTGGTGGAGGAGGAGGAGGAGGGTCGTGGGGGGTCAGACTCTGGAGGGGGGGGTCCAGGGTCCGGACGGCGGCAGCACTGGACGCATGCGAGGAGGACGGGTCTGAGACATGCACCCAGACACAGCCTGGTTACGGGCGCACGGACACGTGGACACACAAACACAGCACAACACACAACACAACACAGACACACACAACGATAACACACACAGGGAGAGGATGCAGGGTGCATATGGATTATGACGTCAAGACGACATGGGCTGAGAACTCGGTTGGATGACGTGTGCATTCAGAATGATCCCGTTGTGTTTGTGTCTTCATTGTTTGTCACTCTTTGCTGAGATATGATTTGTGTGCCACAAAAAGAATCCATGCAAATGCCTTTTATTTCCATGCATTTCCTGGTGAGAAATGAATATTGTTATTGATTTAAAATTAATTGATATGAGGACACATCCCAGTAATTGAATTCAATTAACACAACAATTAGGAGATCTGTGTGGAAAAGGTCAAGCCGCGCAGAAGGGGAAGGATGACGAACACGGAGATGACTCAATAATGGATCGCACAATCAATCTCCTCGTGTCACGGGCTGACTGTTAGCTCTGTGTCGCAGGTAAAAATACCCTCTTCCGTCCAAAAAACTGACCCCGAACCAGCCTCCCAGTGCATTATTAATCCATCCGTCTCTTTCAAAACCTGACCCCGGTGCTAGGCCTATTAATCCTATCAATTATACACCAGCCCAGTGATGAACCAGCAGAAGCTGCTGCTGCTGCTGTTTCCAAAGCTCTGAGGAGGCAGTTCTCCATCCCATAATGAGAAAATACACACACACTCAAATGATCCACTATCACTCAATGCTGATTTGAGTACTAAAATATGTTTATATGTAAAATATGCAGTTATTGTATGTTGAGCATCCTGGAAGTTAATGTACCCACTTATTGTATGCTGCACATCCTGCCATTTAAAAATAGTACTTAATAATAATAGTAGCATCTTATCCTAGCTATCTCTGTTGTGTACGGGGAATGGGTTAACCTAGTGATGGTTAGTGCTTGGCACTTGGTTCTATGAACATCCTTACTGTACCCACAGCGATATATTGTTTCTCTTTCTTCTGACAAACGTACTTATTGTAAGTCGCTATAAGCCATATATATTCCATATATATTCTTCATCCCTACACGTGTGCATGCACCCTCCTAGCTCCCCCCCCCCCCCCAGCATGCGGCCAGCGGCTGCTCAGTGACCGCCTGATTGGGTCGGCGGTGGGGCCGCGGCCCGCCCCCCCCCCCCCCCCCGGCTCTCCCTGGTGGACCCACACCTCAGTGCATTAGTGCGCTAACTAGCTGCCCTCGGTCACCCTCTGGCCCGCAGAGCGCCGCTGGAACGGCTTCATCTGTCCACGTCAGCACCACGCTCCACCGGCCACGGCCGGGCACATGTGTGTGTGTGTGTGTGT
>NC_140273.1:423037-481860 GCF_964030765.1 Micromesistius poutassou | reverse complement strand
CCTTTACATTTTAAGGTCTTTATAGTACTCACTTACTAACTTACTTACTAACTTACTAACACACTCACTTACTCACTAACCTAACTCACTAACTTCCTTACTTACTTTCTCCTCTTCATGGCCGACGGGCCCAAAGGCAACGCCAGGGAGGAAGGATCTCTTAACCTTAAACATCTCCCCTCTTCATCACCACATTCTATCCCCTCAGCAGAAGTCCCGTGAACGACGGTTTCCACTTGACAGGCTGACAGCTTGGTGTCAGGCCAGAGGGCTGAACTCAACCGCTAGGCTTCAATAAGTCTGCTTTTTATCTAAAACAATTAGCCCAAACAAAAAAAACACTGAGTCTGCCTCGCGTATGAAAAGTGCTACGTAAATAAAGTTGCCTTGCCATGCGAGGTGTTGTTCTTGTATGCGTGTATGCAAAAGAAAAGTAGCCGTTCTTAAAACAACGCCTATCTGTCTGTTGTGTGCTTGCCAGACAGCTTTCTCTCTCTAATCATTCACCATTCAGGAAGCTGACAATACAGGTGTCAATCAACTCACATTAGTGGCATAGTCAATGAAGGGCCTGGGAGCCTGGCTGTTGTTTGACAAGTGTGTAGCTGCGAGTCGTCCTGCTGTTTGACTTAGTGTAGAATCCTTCCACTGGCATGCCCCGTGGTGAATATCCGGGGACCTTTTTCAGCCGACGGACAAACCGCAAGTGACCCTTCTTTTAGGATGTGGCGCCACCTGTAGTCCACGTAGGGTATTGTCTTGAAAATAATAGTCTTTCAAGCTACCAGTTCAGTGGTTGTTTGACGATATTTTTCATCTGTACCCTTTTAGTGTATATTAAAGCATATCGTTAACCTCATCATAATAGTCATAATTGCCACAAGTCATATTTTGGCCAAATTGTGATATCTGCCTTACTCTACTCTCCTAGTGCTAGTGATTCCCTGTGCCTCATTGGCTATGTAAGGGATAATGTATAGAACGCCGGTCATTATCGGGGACATAAGCCCAGACAGGGCGAACAGGACACCGACGTGAATCAGAGGTGTCTTGGTTCGCCCTGAAGGGGCTTATTTCCCCAATAATGACCGGCGACGTTCGGTTCTATACATCATCCCGTTTATTACACGGCTACTTGCTCAAACGAAAAAATAACTTCGCACGGTGTGTCTTTTTACAATTTACTATTTGTCACCAGCATTCGTAGTGCTGATCGGCAGAGAAATAGTCTGCAAAAGACGTTGTTGACATCGCTTAGCAACCGAGTACACTGGGGTTGATAAGTTAATCCACTTTCCTTGACAGCGGTCATCATTTGCTTAGCAACGGTCATTATGTGCTTGGCAACGGTCATTATTGAAAAATAATTAACCACCGGAAGTCGGTAAGGCCCGTGCAAGTGAACGGAGCGTTCCACAGCATTGAGAAGAGCCGTGTAATAAATCTATCTATTGGCTATATGTGGTCGATTTTACTCTGACACTATAAATACAATAATCCTACGTGTTCGCCAATAAATGGGTTCTTCTGTTTTTCCCGAAGAAACCCTAACGATGACTTGAGGCAATTCTGCTATGAGGCTAACGATATCAAAGCTAACGTCAAACGTACATCCGGATTCATGACAGAACTTTATCCGTCAGTCAAGCACTTTGTGTATCATTGCCATTATCCTTTGAGACATGATCACAGGCGGTCAGCGCTGACTGCGCGCCGTGATACTTGAATCCCCAGTAGGGTACTACCCATACTCAATGTGCGCACTTATTGTGTGTCGTACGTCCTGGCCAATGACTTGTGTTGAGTTGTGTAGCGTCTAATCCTGGCTGTCTCTGTTGTGTACGGGGAATGAGTCAACCTAACAAGTTTAAAGTGCTTGGTTCAACTCGGTTCAATGAACGTCCTCACTGTAACCACGGCGATATATGGTTGTTTCCTCTTCTTCTGACCAATGTGCTTGTTGTGAGTCACTTTGGATAAGCGTATCCAAAGCGACTTATTGTAAGTCGCTGTGGATAAAAGCGTCGGCTACACACGCGCCCCTGGATGTAAACGTGTAAGCGATGCTCCTAACCGCAGGTACATGGTGCGGAACGGCCAGGCGGTCAGCCTGCAGCCCTGGAGGGGTCCGAGGGTGGAGGAGGGCCCCCCCCCCCCCAAGGAGAACGGCCTGGAGACAGCGGAGGTCAGCGACCCCGCCCTCACCGACCCCGCCCTCGGTGACCCCGCCCTCGGTGACCCCGCCCTCACCGACCCCGCCCTCGGTGACTCCGCCCTCACCGACCCCGCCCTCGGTGACTCCGCCCTCAGTGACCCCACCCTCAGCCCGGACGAGCCCCGGTCCGAGCCGCTGCCGGACCTCCCCCCGCTCCTCCCCCCCCCGGACCACGGGGGGGGGCGCAAGAGGAGCTCCATGCTGAGGAGACGGCAGAGCCTGGTCGTACTGACGGGTGAGACGCACACACACACGCGCGCGCACACGCACACACACACACACAGACGCACGCACACACGCACGCACACACGCACACACACACACACAGACACACACAGACAGACACAGATACAGACACACACACACACACACGCACGCACACACGCACGCACACACACACACAGACACACACACAGACAGATACACCGACACACACGCACGCACACACACACACACACACACACACACATACAGACACAGATACAGACACACACACACACACACACACACACACACAGACACACACAGACACACACACACACACAGATACACAGACACATACAGACACACACACAGATACACAGACACACACAGATACACAGACACACACACACAGATACACAGACACACACACACACAGACACACACAGATACACACACACACAGACACACACAGATACACACACACACACACACACACACAGACACACACACACAGACACACACACACACACACACACAGATACACGCACACACACACACACACACACACAGACACACACACACACACACACACACACACACACACACACAGACACACACACACACACACAGATACACAGACACACACACACACACACAGATACACAGACACAGACACACACACAGATACACAGACACACACACACACACACACAGACACAGACACACTGTGGTAGATAAACCGCATTTAACACTATAACTATATAATTTTTACTCACGAACAAGTAAGAGCAAAGCCGAGTTGGTTTGACAAAGAACTCCAGAGCTGGTCACGGGCTGCTCCTTATGTATCCCTTTCTGTCCATCAAGAATGTTTGTCCCATCTGGATCTCCTGCACATGCATGTCTGAGTTTTTTAAGGAGTGGGTCAGCAACAGTTTATGGCAGTGTCCAGCTGTTCTTTTGTCCCTAGGCTAACCTCAGTTCACCTGGTTCTTGACCTCTATGTCAGTGAGTCGCCACAATCAAGCCAGTCACCAGACTTTCTGGCACCACTCTAGGCCACTGTTAGAGAGGAGTGGTGGCATGTCTTCTTTAAGCTTTTCTCCACCATTGTTATATTTATATAGCATATAGGCCCGATAAAAAGTATATGTTAACACAATAATGTAAGGTAAATTTTCTTCCATAACACACACTCAGGAAGGTCTAGTGGTCTGAGTGTGATGTTCCACACTCTGATGAACGTACGTTGTTAGGAGCGGAACATCCTTACTGTACTGACAGCTATATTGTTGTTTCTCTTTCTTCGGACAGATGTACTAAGCGTAAGTCGCTTTGGATAAAAGTGTCTGCTAAATGCCCTAAAGTGTAAATGTAAATGGTACTGACTCCTCCTGACTGAGTGTCCTCGGTCTAACTGTAGGTCACCTCGGCCCACATGCTGAACCGCTAATTGCTCCTTAATGAAGAAACACAATTATTTGAAATAAAAAGCAGCAGCATCAAGAGACACTTGTTCAGAGTTGACCTGGACTCTGTATAGCCTCCCTCCTCACCCCCCCCCCCCCCACTGCCCCTTCTCCTCCCTTACTCTCCTCAAAACACCCCTCTTATGCAATTATTTATGTCTGTACGTCCTGGCCCGCAAAGAATAGTGCTCAGCATCATGTAGCATCGTATCCTAGCTCTCTTTGTTGTAACGGGTTAACCCAGTGATTGTTCTATCTATTGCTTCTATGAACATCCTTACTGTACCCACATTGTTTCTCCTTCTGTTGACAAATGTTTACTCATTGTAAGTCGCTTTGGAAAAAAAGAAACGTCCTGTTAAATGCCCTAAATGTAAATGTAAATCTGCGAAATGACAAACATTCAACCAATAAAGGAAGTGGACTCCACTCGTCCCCCAGTGGTTGGTCCACCGTCCCTCTGATCTGGTCCCTCTGATCTGGTCCCTCTGTTGTTTGTGGTCCCGTTACGCAGACCCGGAGCGGGGCGGCGAGCTGCGGATCCCCATGGTGAAGACCCAGGAGGTCCTGCAGGGCAACGTGGTGCGGGAGGGCGCCGAAGGTCACGGCACCATAGAGTGAGTATCCCCAACCCCGCCCCCAAACCCCGCCCCCAAACTCTTACCCCGCCCCCAAACTCCACCCCCAAACTCTGACCCCTCCAAACCCCGCCCCCAAACTCTGCCCGCCATACCCCCCCCCAAACTCTGACCCCCCCCAAACTCTGCCCCCAAACCCCGCCCCCAAAATCTCGCCCCAACCCCACCCATCTCCATCAGCCAGACACTCTGTCCATGCACAATATGGTCCGGTCCTGTCCATTTTCTGGGAGGCGTTATCCCCGAATTCTCAAGAGACCCCCAAGAGAAGGAACACAGAAGAGCGGTCCTTTGAGTGATCGATTGCACTTCCAGATCATTCCACGTCTTGAGCTCACTCAGGTCACATTGCCGTCATTGGTCTGTCTGTCCGTGTTTTCATCAAGTTCAAGAATTAGAACCTCCTTCTTTTCCCGAAAACGTTTCTTGCGCTAGTTGCGCAATCGTTCGGGATATTTAATAGAACCGGTCATTTCTATTCTGTGTGACCGGTTCTCACCACTACACTCTTCTTTTCTTGGACCGTCTCGAAGCTGAGACCACGTCTCAAGGCGGTTCTCTCCTTCGACGTACGTACCAGAACATGCGTACATATACCTGGTGAAGGCCACACATGCCTGGTGTAACCGCCGGACACACCGCCGTCGGCGGCGGCGGCGGCGGCGTGGTGGTGGTGGTGGTTCTGTTGTTGTTGTAGTTGTTGTGTTGTGTCGTCCCCGGAGACACACACGTTGTTCACCAACGACAGCGAGGCAGTCCGTCTGGCAGCCAGACAATGAGAAGAATGCCGGCGGGCATCAAAGCCATTGCGATGTTCAACAACTCGGCTTACACATGAAAACACGACCGCGGCCGCACGCCGCGTTCTCCTCAGCAGGCAACCAGCGCCATGAGAATTGTTTGTGTCTTGTTTTGTTTTTGTTTGGCGGCAGTTCTTCTCAGCGGGGCTTGCTCTGTGATGTGGGCGGCAGGGTGGTGGTTGTAAAACACCCAGGATGGAGCCTCTAATTGCGGATGTGCGGTGTCAAAACTGCTCCATTCCCCTGGGGTGTCTTACAACCACCACCCTGACAGGCACCCGCCCAGCCCCACCCCGAGGGCGTCACACCCCAGGGCTGCTGTGCTGCCGCCACATCACAGAGCAAATCACCGCTGAAAAGAACTATTTTTGTGTTGTGTGTTGTGTACACACACACACCCACACACACACACACACACACACGCCCACTACAGGTGCTGGCTTAACCCATGACACATCGTCATGAAGTCTCCGTTTACCCCCCCTCCCTCCCTGACACTGCACTCTCTCTAACTTTGTCTCTCTCTCTTTCTCTCTCGCTCCCCCAACCCCCTCACTCTCTCTCTCTCTCTCCCCCCCCTCTCGCTCTCTCACACTCTCTCTCTCTCATACACACTCCCCCCCACCCTCTCTCTCTCTCACTCTCTCTCTCTCATACACACTCCCCCCCACCCTCTCTCTCTCTCACTCTCTCTCTCTCATACACACTCCCCCCCACCCTCTCTCTCTCTCACACTCCCCCCCACCCTCTCTCTCTCTCTCACACTCTCTCTCTCTCTCTTTCTCTCCCCCCGCCGCCCCCCCAGGACGGAGCAGATGGACCAGGCCATCCGCCAATGGGAAGGCTCCTTCTTCAAGGGGAACCCCAAGCTGCGGAAGAAGTCGGTGTCGCTGCGCTTCGACCTGCACATGGCGGCCAACGACGAGGGCTGCCCGGCCCCCAGCGGACCCGACAGCCTGCCCGACGTGGAGGTCCGTCTGGTGATGAAGAGGTCCCGCAGCATCCCCACCATCACCTAGGAGCTGAGGGGGGGAGGGGGGGGGGGGGGGGAGGAGGGGAGGGGGGGGGGGAGAGAGGAGGGAGAAAGAGAGAGAGAGAGGGTGGGGGGGGAGTGTGAGAGAGAGAGAGTGAGAGTGAGAGAGAGAGAGGGTGGGGGGGAGTGTGTGAGAGAGAGTGGGGGAGTGTGAGAGAGAGAGAGGGAGAGAGAGTGAGAGAGAGAGGGTGGGGGGAGTGTGAGAGAGTGTGAGAGAGAGAGAGGGTGGGGGGGAGTGTGTGAGAGAGAGAGTGAGAGAGAGAGAGAGAGAGTGTGAGAGAGAGGGGGGGGAGAGAGAGAGTGAGGGGGTTGGGGGAGCGAGAGAGAGAAAGAGAGAAAGTGAGAGAGAGAGTGCAGTGTCAGAGGGGGTGAAAGAATGGGATGGTGAGTTTTTATTCTGCGGAGCTCGGAGTGAGAATGTGTCGGGGAGTCTGACCCTGACCCCCGCCCCCCTCCCTGCTGAGTCTTGGTAAAGCTCCACCTCCACTGACCCAGAGGAGCACAGACCTCGTCGTCACACATTTGGCTTTTCCTTGCTGCTGCCGCCGCTGTTGTCTCTAGGCCGTTTCATAAGCAAAAAGAATATGAATAAGAAGATAAAGAAGAAAAGAAGAAAATAACAAGAAGAAGAAGAAGAAGAGAAAAAAAGCTAAAGAATTTCTTAAGAAAACACATGAGAAAGGAAACGGTTGACCTTGTGTTCGTATTTATATTTCATCTTTCTACATCAAAACAAAACTGATGTTACTGTGTCAAATTTAAAGTACTCAGATAGAAGATTAATGCTGCAATCATTACAACGGGGGATGTACCCTTGTGCCGACTGAAAAATGAGATTATTGTTGTTATTATTATTATTATTATTATTATTATTAATAGTGTTATCATTAATTCTAGTTATGCACAGCTTTCGGCTAAAATTTAACAGTGCAATAATCTTGAGACCACTTCATGACTCCGTGTGTGTGTGTGTGTGTGTGTGTGTGTGTGTGTGTGTGTGTGTGTGTGTGTGTGTGTGTGTTTGTCCTCCCCCCCCCCTCCAAAAGTTTTATCATTCAAATTCAATCTCTATATCCAAGGAAAACATTTTCTGGCAACTGAAATTAGTATGCTCATAATGTAATGCCAAGAATGTATCACTGTGACTTTATTTGCGGTGAGGATTTTTCCTTGTGTTTCAGTTTTGATAGCCGTCTTCCACCAGAAGGAGGCGGTATTTGTAAATAGGTAACGCTTCAATATCTTTAACGCTTGTTTTAAGGTTGTGTGCTACACATGCGCAAATCTTCAACACGCTACACTTCATATTAAAACAGATGTTATGCCATATTTTTGCTGGCACCAAAGATACCAGAAATGTAAACGAAACAATGTTACTGAGTGTGAGAGAGTGAGGAGAGAGAGAGGCAGATCAGTTGGGTGTTCCCTGATATTAAACAAAACTAATATAAATATATCTATGCAGTTTTCTTCTGAGCTTGGTTTTTGCTATGCTACGTTGAGCACTAAAAGTATGTGCTTCTTATTTTGGGAGCTATTTAGAATAACTTTAAAGGTAAATGTATGGTTTATTTGATGATTTATCCTTTAAAATAAAAGTAATATACATTGTGAAAGCTTTTGTTGTTTGTATAGCTTTTGTAATTGTTTTTTAATGGTCCCTGGGGAATAGATCTTACAAAAATACACACACACACACACACACACACATACACACACACACACACAGGACTGAAGAGTGTGAACTCACGCTCCTCTCCCCCATTAATTTGCCTTGTGTGTTCAGTTATGTTAATTTATGAGTTATTCACAAATGCTTTGCTCTTTAATAATACCACCATTAATTAAGGCTGTTGGTTATACTTAATTTCTGAAACAAGACATGAAATAAATAAATGTACTCTCCGCTTGTCTGCTTCCAGTCTTAAATTATATGTTTCTATATATTTGATCTGATATGTACATTAGGCACTACTGTGATGGAAAAATACATATGTTGCTACATTTTAATTTGTTTTCCATTCCCTGTATTGTCTTGCCACCCCGCCTTTGCTCAGTGTCGTCTATACGTATTGACCTTTGTGCTTAATCAGCGTCTCACAGTGAGCGATGTCGACAAGACGTTGATCCGTGTGCTGTGGTCAGCTGTCCCACCTTCCTCCTCAGAGTCAATCAAAATGTTAACCTTTGTGCTGTGGTCAGCTGGACAGCCTTCCCCGGTGGCATCTAAATCTGTTTCTCTGTTTTGATGTGTCTTTTTAGCTATAGGCGCTAGTCTACCTTGGCCAGGGCTCGTTTGTAAAAGAGACTACTGTCTCAATGTGACTACCCTGCTAAAACAAAGGAGGAAGAAGAAGAAGAAGAAGAAGAAGAAGAAGAATTGATAAACCCTTTGCAATGGGAAGCCGGCCTACCTTCCTTCGAATCAACCAATAATATAACCTTTGTACTTGGGTAAACGGGTCACAAGGGAGAAGACATCCTCTTAGGCACTCTTCTGCCTGATGAGAACACAGGCAACTCTGTGTCTCGGGTAAACATTACCTGATTTGATTATTGACATCTGCAATGTGGGGAGGATCTGAAACGGTATAAACAACTCTGTCAAACTGTCTGTCTGGACTCACTCTGCCAGAGAGGAGTCTAATGTATGCATGCATTAAACCTAGGTTAAGTATCTACAAGTATTGTGTGCCTTTTTGCATTTAGAAATCTCATCTGTCCTAGAAGCAATACCTCTTAAAGGAAATTGCCACGACACTACTCATTGAAATCCATATTAACGTGAAAGAAAATAATAAATGCAAAGCAAGCCAGCCTGTGAGGGACCGGCGTGGTCGCCCCACGTATCGCTCTCGCACTGGCCTCCCGTCACGCCAGCACCACCTTCAGCCCGCAAACACCAAATGAGGCAGCCCTTAAATAGGGAAATGTATTGGACCAATCAAGGCCGTATGGGCCATACCACTAGTTGGGGGAACATTCTGTAGCTAAAGCTACCAATTCTACATAACTGACCAGAAAGTACATTGGGTGAATACAAAATAAACATGACACTAAATAAACAATCACCAAATATATATATATATACCCACACCTTGTGCACAACCTATAGATATTTACAAAACAGCTGTTTATATCAACACCCCCTGGGCTATTCCCTGATGCCAGGATCCTGAGATTTCATTACCACACTGCCCCCTACCGTGGCGGAAGTCCAATTTCACACCATCCCCATTATAATATATATACACAATATAATAATAATAATAATAATAATAATAATAATAATAATAATAGTTTCTCTTATGCGAGACTGTGAGAAGGGGGAGGGTTTCACCTTCTCACACAGCCCTAGTGAATATTTTGTTCCCTACAATCGTATGTGTATGTAGTCTTTTGAACTAAAGCTGCATATAGGCCTATGTCTCTTTAAGAAAAAATGTTGCAGAGCTCAAAAACGTAACTGTACCGAGAGTAGGCCTACTCTATGCACATCAGATAATTATTACAATGTAGGCTACTTAGATAAAAAAAAATAAAAAAAAAGAACAAGTATACCAGTAGTGGGCGGATGGAAGGCAGCCGTGGCGTGAATCTCAGCAGTTAGTGTTGTCCTTAGTATAACCCAAGCGTGTAATAAGCAGAACCCTGTTCTAAATTACATAGCTACAGTGTTATGAATGTTGGTAATACCTTTCCATCCGCCAGCATCATACCTCCCATTGTCTGATTGTGTAAAGGGAACTGATGAAAAGGGAAGCTTGAGAGTATCCATGAAAAGGTTGGATTGATTCACTGCCCTTTGACTTCCCCCTGCTCACAAAAGACATGAGCTGGAGATAATGGCGAGCCAGTCAGGGAGCCAATATAAAAACCAGGGAAGCTGGTTATTTGGAGAACTCTAGACCCATTGAGGTGCGTTGTTGGCACGCACCGTGGGGCCTGCAGACCTCACGGTTACCTGTAAGGACGTGTTCAGTAGCCTACGTGTAAGCATCCATCCCGGGAGTATTCCTCCCAGTCCTCCTGTTCAATGGTGCAGCTTAACATTGCATTTTGGTTTATGTATTTTTACTTTAAGACGGCCGTCGCTACCCTGAAGCGATGGACCTTTCTCTGCCTGAAAGCGCAGTCGTTAAGTAAATGGTCTAAACAAAATGACTTTCTTCTGATGATGACTCTGTGCCTGTCCACCCTCCGGTCTCCGACCTTTGTTGTGATGAGGTTTGAAGTGCACGTCGGATTTTGCCTCACTCAACGGTACCTCTTCTTGAATCGTTATTTTGAAATTGCCATTTCCTGTTTCCAGGAGCGTGGTGCCTATTTCCTGGAACCGTGTTGATCCAGGTTCAATCACACGTTTAACGACTGCTTTGGAGGTGGTGATTCAGACCAGATGAGTTGTGGTTCCAGTGTTTGACTCCCGGGGGACAATGTCCGGTCTGTATAACCCGGTCCTTCATGACACTTGGAGAGGGCTTGAAGGACTTGAAGTCGTCCAGTCATGCAAAAAGATCCCTTGTATATGTGAATGCATGCCAACATGGATACAACAATTAATTAAAACAATTTACATAGGCTACGAAAAGTGATCGTTCAATGTCGTTTGCATAATGCCATCCTCTGAGCTTATCCTCAGTTTCGTTCGGGATCAAATTGATAAGTTAAGTGGCCTACATTTAAAACTATTTTAATGAAAATAGCAGAGCTGCCAACTCTCACGGTTTCACCCTGTGACACACGTTTTTGCCTGCTTACACACGCTCACACGCCACACTTTCTCACGGCAAAAAAAAACAAAAAACACGCGTCGGTCCCCACCCCCGTCAACAATCCCGATCGCCCAGCAAATTGACCTGGTCCACTCAACATAGCTTTGATGTTTCCGGATGTCAATGCGTGTTCTCTTTTTACAATGAATTCGTGGCCATCAGAAGATATCAACTTCACATACATGGCACACAGTCAACAGTTACACCCGCGGACCCTGCTATGAGGTAGGCCTAGGTATTACAAGATTCTACAGAATCTCACGCCAGCGAAAACCCAAAAGTTGGCAGCCCCGAAATAGGCACATGCAAAACAAGGAGACACAGTGTATAATTAATATTTATTATCCAGAATGCATATTAAATGATCAGTCAGCACGAGTACGCCTGAGATCCTAAGCCCCCTGCGTCTCAAGGCCTGGGACAAATACAAATCAATAAGTTAGTCTCTGTGGCCCAACAAATAAAAAGAGAACATTTCAGTGCAAAAAAAAAACAAAAACACTAAAGCCAAGCTAATTATAAAATAACCATTTATATTAAAATTATCATTTGGAGATTCTCCCATATTAAAAATTAAATTAATAAAACAAAGCCATTCCCAACACATGATGGGGAGAAAATGTACAGCAGACTGGCCAATGATGGGGGCATCACCAGGGGCCCGCTGAGCAGCGATGAAGCGTTGACACGTGACTCCTATTCATCCCTGCATGTACCGGTACTGCCACAGTACCATGCATGTGCGAGTTACAACATAGGTCCATAAACTGTCTGGATTAATAGTTTTAAGTCACGTTTTTTATTGGTTTAATTCACTTAATGAATAAGGTCTGCATACGTACCGATGCAGATGGCGAAGACGGCTCCTTAAGCCGTAAGTATAATTCGACATTAATAAGACGCGTGTTACATAGCGGTCCATTTACAGGAGCGGGTCCCCCTCGGGACGGGAGGTGTGTGTGTTGTGCCACACACGCGGCGGCGGCGGCGGCGGCGTCCCGTGCCGCTAGCCTGCGGCGAGCGCGTCTTCCGCTGTCCGGCTCCGTGTTGATTCAGCTGCCATGACCCATGAGCTCACGGTGATCAGCCCCCAGAGCCGCAGCTGCGACAGTACTCAGGAGATGACGCCGACGGTGGCACACTTACGGCCATGCCAAAAAAACATTCAAGTCACGTCATTCATCTTTGACTCCGAACTGAGAATTTCCTTCTCTGTTTTCGTCCATTCAAAAAACCACATCCGCGGTTTGACCTCCCGACCAGCCACGCCCGCCCATCTACCGGGACATTCTACAGGCTTGCCCATTCATCCACTATGAGTGCATGAATTAAACTCCACTCAACTTGTTGTGACGTTGTTCTACTCTTTCGCCATTTCTACATTCGTTCTCTATGAGTGGTTCAGTCCATTTCTTACCGCAACGTGGCCATGGCGTCACACACACACACACACACACACACACACACACACACACACACACACACACACACACACACACACACACACACACACACACACACACACACACAAAATATAGTTAATCAGCAGTATGGCAGAGACTTCTTTTTTTTTGTAGCTTAGCGTTGTCTAAATGAGCGATATATGATCATCCTGCGGGAGGCAGGGGCATGCAGGCGTGAGCGGTGGTGCTGGGGGGGCTCTGAGGTGGAAGCCCCCCCCTCTGAGCTAGGATTCAGTTCTGCAGTTGGTATTTATGAGAGGCTGTCAAGGGGAGGGGCCTCAGCGAGGGAGGAGGAGTCTCAGTGAGGGGGAGGAGTCTCAGTGAGGGGGGAGGGGTCTCAGTGAGGGGGGAGGAGTCTCAGTGAGGGGGGAGGGGTCTCAGTGAGGGGGGAGGAGTCTCAGTGAGGGAGGGGCCTCAGTGAGGAGGGGCTCAGTGAGGGGGAGGGGCCTCAGTGAGGGGGAGGAGTCTCAGTGAGGAGGGGGCTCAGTGAGGGGGAGGGGTCTCAGTGATGGGGAGGGGCCTCAGCGAGGGAGGAGTCTCAGTGAGGGGGGGAGGAGTCTCAGTGAGGGGGGAGGGGCCTCAGCGAGGGGGGAGGAGTCTCAGTGAGGGGGGAGGAGTCTCAGTGGGGGGGAGGGGCCTCAATGAGGGGGAGGAGACTCAGTGAGGGGGAGGAGTCTTAGTGAGGGGGAGGAGTCTCAGTGAGGGGGAGGAGACTCAGTGAGGGGGGAGGAGTCTCAGTGAGGGGGGAGGAGCCTGAGTGAGGGGGGGGGTCTCAGTGAGGGCTGAGTCTCCTGGATGGAGAGGTGGAGGAGGTGGGGGGGGGGGTCTTCAGATCAGGTAGACGAGTTTCATGTGTGGTTCACAAATCGGGGGGGGGTGGGGGGGGTGAGGGGGGGGGGGGACGGTTCATAAGTTAAGCGGAAAGTTCAAAAGTTTAAATTCCTCAAGACACGAAAAAACAAACACAACAAGCCCCCCAGAGCGAGTCTCTGACCACCAGAGTCTGTCAAGTTTAAAAAGATGGCCGACTCTAAGGTCCAGCCGGCGGGGGCGTCTGGGCCAGGGGGGCGGGGCCAGGAGGCGGGGCCGGTCGCTTCAGGCTCCTCCTCCTCCGCTGCTGCTCGTTCCCGCCCTCTCGTCAGCAGTCCGACACCTCCGAGGTGTTTGAGTCCAGGGTGAACTTCCTGCGCTGACGCACCGTCTTGTCCTCGTCCTGTGGGGGGGAAACAGGAAGTGCCGTCGTTACTGCTAAGTCCAGCAAAAGAAACAAAAGAAACGGACGGATCGTCTTCTTAGGCTGGCTTTACACGACACAACGATCTGAACACAACACCGCAAAAGTGGCGTTGACGTTCCCCACTTTTCATTCCGCGTTGGGTGGAAATATGCGTGCACACGGTGACGCAAAAGTGTGTGAAATCCGACGTGTTTGTTGTGGTTTGCTCTGTGCTGCACGTGGACGTGACGTCAACGCGTATGGGACGAGAGCCGGCGTGAGCAGCTCAGAGCACACCTTTTGCGTTGTTAACCCTTTAGACGGAAACGCAACGGTGGAGCGTTTTTAAGATTTCCACTCTGGAGGGTGGGTTAGTTTTTTTGCGTTTTTTAAGCCCCGAAAACGCCATTGCCGTCTAAACGAAAGGCACATCTGATCAAATATTTTGTCGGTTTGACCCCGGGAGCGTTGTCGTGTAAAGCCAGCCTTCACGGAGGATATTTAACCGCCACACACATCTGACTGCTGTGTTATTAGTCCAAAGCCGTGTTCACGCCAAAAGCAAAACTTTCAGTTTGCGTTCCTCAAACGAGTTTGAACATGCGAAAGCGCGAGCCAAATCTTGCGGCTGAGAGAATCTCAACAGCTGACAGGCTCTCGTGCCGCGGCTTTCACGCCGATTTTGCGCCACACTTCAAAAATTTCACCTCGGGCGCAACGAGGCAAATCGACGCCTTACGGTGTGAGTAGAATCAAGTGAATTACACGGCATTCATGCGGCGCAAATTCGCTGGAAACAACAAGCATCTATTAGCGTCTTGGCATCGTCTTTGTAGGTCTTCGCGCCGTGCCAAAGGATTGCTGCTCTTTCGGTGTTAAACATACAGCAGACTGGCCGTGATGGAGCAGCGATGAAGCGTTGACACGTGACTCCTATTCATCCCTGTACCGGTACTGCCACAGTACCATGCATGTGCGAGTTATAACATAGGTCCATAAACTGTCTGGATTAATAGTTTAAAGTCACGTTTTTATCGGTTTAATTCACTTAATGAATAGGTCTGCATACGTACCGATGCAGACGGCGAAGACGGCTAGGTATAATTTGACATTAACGCGTTACGAACTTTCGTGGTGTTAAACGGAGGCGTGGCTCAGGGTCATTTGGGATGACCTTGACCCGAGGCTGTTTTGTTGAAGGTGAGGTTGTAGGTTTGAGGCTCGGGGGACAGAGCGTCCGTCCGTGGGTCGGGGGGGCCCTCACCGTCTGGAAGACCCCGTTGGGGCCCCACTCTCCGGGGGACAGGTCCCCGGGGGACTGGTCGTCAGGGTCCTCTCCCTCCTCCTCCTCCTCCTCCTCCTCCTCTCCTTCCTCCTCCCTCACCGTGTCCATGCCGTCCTCCTCGTACTCCGTCAGCCCGTCCGACTCCTCGGCTACACACACACACACACGCACGCGCACACACGCACACACACACACACACATGCACGGACACGGACACGCACACACACACACACACACAGACACACACACACACACACACACGCACACGCACACACAGGGACACACGGGGACACACACACGGACACGCACACGGACACACACACAGACACACAGACACACACACACACGCACAGACACGGACACACACACACACGGGGACACACACACACACACACGGACACACACACACACGGACACACACACACACGCACGGACACACACACACACACACACACACACACACACACACACACACACCTGCTTCAAACTACAGTTCGACCGCCCACATGATATACTTCAAGCTTCACTTCAAAATGCTGAGGAGAAGAGAATCTATGTGTGAACTACGCCCAGGTTGCAAATGAAGGAGAAATGAAATCGCTCTTTGGAAGAACACTTTTTACTTGACATACTGTAGGGTTTAGTGCCATCTAGCGGTGTGGTTGCAGATTGCAACCAACTGAATACCCCCACTCCCCCACTCCCCCCACCCTTGCCAACAACACAGGGGAAGCTACAGTGGCCTGTAAGGTGCCGGTAAAATTATTGTAATTATCCAAGACAGCATAGAGTAGCTGAGTATCAAGTGATGAGGTTCCTTGATAGATTTATACATTTTATGCAGTTATTTAGTATGTAAAACTAATGGGTCACAGCATACGAGTAATGACGCGATTATGATTGCTGGCTCTGCGCTGCGTTGGCGTAAACGAGCAGTTGATCCGTTCTGAGCTACTGCAGAAACGTTGCGGTTCGAAATGGTGTCCGCCGTGGCAGAGGACCCTCCCCCTGTGTGGACGTAAAAGGGGCTCGTTCTAAGCCAACCGTTCTTTCTCTCATGTGGGACTATACACTCGTTAAAAGCTTCTCATGAACGCTACACTCTGTGTCTCCCGCGTCCGTTCCGCTCCAAACCCCTCAAGCCGACAGACTGCACCATTGACGACGCGGTGCTACAGAGAGACGGGCTGCTACAGAGAGACGGGTCTGCTACAGAGAGACGGGTCTGCTACAGAGAGAGACGGGCTGCTACAGAGAGACGGGTCTGCTACAGAGAGACGGGCTGCTGCAGAGAGACGGGCTGCTACAGAGAGAGACGGGCTGCTACAGAGAGACGGGCTGCTACAGAGAGACGGGCTGCTACAGAGAGAGACGGGCTGCTACAGAGAGAGACGGGCTGCTACAGAGAGACAGGCTGCTACAGAGAGACGGGCTGCTACAGAGAGACGGGCTGCTACAGAGAGACGGGTCTGCTACAGAGAGACGGGTCTGCTACAGAGAGACGGGCTGCTGCAGAGAGACGGGCTGCTACAGAGAGACGGGCTGCTACAGAGAGAGACGGGCTGCTACAGAGAGAGACGGGCTGCTACAGAGAGACGGGCTGCTACAGAGAGACGGGCTGCTACAGAGAGACGGGCTGCTACAGAGAGACGGGCTGCTACAGAGAGACGGGCTGCTACAGAGAGAGACGGGCTGCTACAGAGAGACGGGCTGCTACAGAGAGACGGGCTGCTAGGGGTCGGGGCTGGAGGGGGGGGGGTTCACTGGATGAGGTGACGACCGGGCGCTCTCACCGTCGTCGGCGACGTAGCTCTGTACAGGCTCGATCCGGGACACGATCTCAGCCAGGTCCGTGAAGTCTGCGGCAGGACGCGTACATGTCTGGGGGGGGGGGGTGGAGGGGGGGTGAGAGAGGGGTTAGGAACGCAGCAGGAGGTGCTCGGGTCTGAACGCTCCAGCGCGTTCTAACGAGGGTCACGTTAGAACTGTGCTTCCAAACCTTGGGGTCACAACCCCACTTGGGGTCACGACCCCACTTGGGGTCACGACCCCACTTGGGGTGAGCCTGAAATGCACGTGGGGGTCTCAGGAGGTTGATGACATAAGGTATGGGTATTCGGTGCTCCGTTTAAAGCAGACCACTACGTTTTTTGTAGCGGGCGTCAGACGTCCTGAGCACACACACATCTGCCGGCCTCGTTGTTCACAGCCACGAGAAGACTACGACTAATTAGTCATTAGTGTTTAGTGGAGCGGGGCGGTTACGCTCCCGTTGATATATCCGGCAGACGATGCTTAGAAAGTATTTGAAAATGCAACGGCGGTTGGGAACCGCTGCCTTACATGTTCACACATGAAGGCTAAAGGAATCACCGAACGCACCTCCCAGAGTTCTTTGGAGACGAGCGGGCAACCGCCCACACATTGCAGATGGATCAGGTATACTGACTGACTGTGTGTGTGTGTGTGTGTGTGTGTGTGTGTGTGTGTGTGTGTGTGTGTGTGTGTGTGTGTGTGTGTGTGTAACTGTGTGTGTGTGTGTGTGTGTGTGTGTATGACTGTGTGTGTGTGTGTGTGTGTGTGTGTGACTGTGTGTGTGTGTGTGTGTGTGTGTGTGTGTGTGTGTGTGTGTGTGTGTCTGAGTAGGTGTGTATGACTGTGTGTGTGTGTGTGTGTGTGTGTGTGTGTGTGCGACTGTGTGTGACTGTGTGTGTGTGTGTGTGTGTGACTGTGTGTGTGTGTGTGTGTGCGACTGTGTGTCACTGTGTGTGTGTGTGTGTGTGTGTGACTGTGTGTGTGTGTGTGTGTGTGTGTCTGAGTAGGTGTGTATGACTGTGTGTGTGTGTGTGTGTGTGTGTGTGTGTGTGTGTGTGTGTGACTGTGTGTGTGTGTGTGTGCGACTGTGTGTGACTGTGTGTGTGTGTGTGTGTGTGTGTGACTGTGTGTGTGTGTGTGTGTGTGTATGACTGTGTGTGTGTGTGTGTGTCTCTGAGTAGGTGTGTATGACTGTGTGTGTGTGTGTGTGTGTATGACTGTGTGTGTGTGTGTGTGTGTGTGTGTGTGTGTCTCACGTCGTTCCTCTTGCGGTCGTTGTGTGTGTGTGTGCGTGTGTGCGTGTGTGTGTGTGTGTGTGTGTGCCTCACGTCGTTCCTCTTGCGGTCGTTGTAGTCCGCTGAGCGGTGGTCCTTCAGCATCTTGTCGATGATGTCACCGCGGGCCCAGCCCGTGAACAGCAGCTTACCGTGCTGGTAGCCCACGTCCTGCACACACACACACACACACACACACACACACACACAGTCATACACAGTCATACACACACACACACACACACACACACACACACACACACACACACACACACACACACACACACACACACACACACACACACACACACACACACAGTTATACACACACACACACACACACAGTCATACACACAGTCATACACACACACACAGTTATACACACATACACACATACACACACACACACACACACTCACAGTCATATACACACACACACACACACACACACACACACACACACACACACACACACACACACACACACACACACACAGTTATACACACACACAGTTATACACACACACACACACACACAGTTATACACACACACACACACACACACACACAGTCATACACACACAGTTATACACACACACACACACACACACACACACACAGTCATACACACAGTCATACACACACACACAGTTATACACACATACACACACACACACTCACAGTCATATACACACACACACACACACAGTCATACACACACACACACACAGTTATACACACACACACACACACACACACACACACACACACACACACACAGAGTTGTGGGCTGGGGGGTGACGGTCACCATGGACCAGTGGACCAGTGGACCAGTGGACCAGTGGACCAGTGGACCAGGAGCGGGACCAGGAGAGGCGGACTCACGTGGATCTCGTCGAACTTGCCGAAGTCCATGGTCTTGAAGCGGTCGATGGGCGGCCGGATGTACTCGCAGTAGGCGCTCTTCTTCACCAGCTCCAGCTGCCGCACGCACGACACGTAGGCCAGCCGCGACTGGATCTCCGCCATGTCGGGCACCTGGAGCGCCCCCCCCCCCGGGGAGACGGAGTCAGCGGCGCGGGGGTGGGCGTGTGTGTGTGTGTGTGTGTAGGTGTGTGTGTAGGTGTAAGTGTGTGTAAGTGTAAGTGTGTGTAAGTGTAGTTGTGTGTGTGTGTGTAGGTGTGTCTAAGTGTGTGTGTGTGTGTAGGTGTGTCTAAGTGTAGGTGTGTGTGTGTGTGTGTAAGTGTAGGTGTGTGTGTAGGTGTAGGTGTGTCTAAGTGTGTCTAAGTGTGTGTAGGCGTAGTTGTGTCTAAGTGTGTGTGTGTGTGTGTGTGTGTGTGTGTGTGTGTGTGTGTGTAGGTGTGTGTGTAGGTGTAGGTGTGTCTAAGTGTGTCTAAGTGTGTGTAGGCGTAGTTGTGTCTAAGTGTGTGTGTGTGTGTGTGTGTGTGTGTGTGTGTGTGTGTGTGTGTGTGTGTGTGTGTGTGTGTGTGTGTGTGTGTGTGTGTGTGTGTAAGTGTAGGTGTGTGTGTAGGTGTAGGTGTGTCTAAGTGTGTCTAAGTGTGTGTAGGCGTAGTTGTGTGTGTAGGTGTGTCTAAGTGTGTGTGTCTGTGTGCGTGCGTGTGTGTGTGACTCTTATCAGTGGAAGAGCATGCATATGAAGTGCTTGAACATTGGATAATGTTTAACTGGACAATTTCCAAAAGGGAAAATGAAAGACAGAAACAAGGAGCAGAGGCATCGCTCCTCAAAGACACTTCACATACAGGACACACTTCACAGCTCTCTGTTTGGGGGGAGGCTTGGAGGCGCTTGCTGAGCAAGAACCTCTCCCTCATTTATTATGAATCTACTAAAAACAAACGCTTGATATCGGACGGTAACACGGTACTTTAAATACCTTGAAGTAACTTAATATCACCGAATATACATACAGGTAACAATACAAATGATCCACGTCTGTAATCAGACAGTAAAATAAGTCCATGGCCGTACCATGCATCATCATCACATCACCACACATCACCATCATCCGCCCATGTACCTTCACTTTCTCTGCCCAGGGGTTAATGCGTTTCCATAGCAACCACCAACCCGACAGGGAGTCGCCGTAGTTACAGAGGTCCGTCTCGTCTTTGCTGCCCACGTCGATGGCAATGACCGTCTTGGCGCCCATGTTTCTGGCAATGTCCGCTGCAAGACGTGACACACACACACACACACACACACATATTCACACACACACACACACACACACACACACACACACACACACGAGACCACGAGCACATACAGCCGGGGGGGGGGGCAAAGAGACGATGAGGAGGATAGTGTGTCGTGTGTGCTCTGTTGGGTAAACACTTCTTTCTGTTGCTTTTAAAACGTGCCGGTGGGCTCACACAGCACAGCACAGACACAACCACAGACAGCTTGCTTTTCCTTATGGGTCAATAAGTAGTCTCTGGATTAATTTGATTAATTAGGAGATATTCTTTAATTGATCTAATTAGGAATAACAGGTCAGAGACTGAGTCACTACTGCGCCCGCTGCTTCTGTGGGTCGTTCTGCTGTGTGGCTCACAGACACCTGTGCAGTACAGAAAGAAGCCCCCCTGCCGTCGATCCTTCCGTTGTACCAAAGCACAACTTCTGGAGCAACGCATTTTAAAAAGACACAGATAAAGAGTCGATTTGTGTCGGAAGTCTGATTACTCGGATCAACGTCTCTAAGACACCGTATTCCACAAACCTCTGAAGACAGCGGGATAACACCGCCCAGAGCTTTGGGGGGAAAACACGACGAGACCGTTGTTACTCACAGAGGCCGACAGAGGGGAGGATTTCCTCGAGAAAGTTCTGTGCTGTGCCGTTTTTTTTTTCCTCGCTTCACGCGAATACGCGAAGCATGACGTGGATTTGTCGTCATGCGGGTCGTCCACAGAGGAAATTGTCCCCCTACCTCACACCGTACAGCTCGAGTCACAGCAACTGTTGTTGTTGTTGTTGTTTTGTTGTTTTTTCAAAGAGTCAGTACGTTTTATTGCAATGATCTCCATTTAAGCAGAAAAGACGTCCAAAAAACAGACTGGTGTCTAGACAAACAATAGATTCTTGATTTTTTTTTGCCCGTCTTATTATACCTCAGGGGTTAAAGCTGCACTATGTACTTTTGCCAGTGGAGCAAATGAGATTCTGGCAGCCAAAATTCAGATTCTATTCGATTAGCGATCACCTTATCTTGATGATCATGTCTTTATTATAATTTTTTTCGTAACTATGTTACCATAAGACCACGATGAATTGTCTTCATTAAAAAGCTAAATAGTGCAGATTTAATAAAAAGTTGCTTTCATGTAAAAGCTTCAACTAGAAAACTAACCAAATTCACACCACACGTTTTAACACCAGACTGTTTGATGGACAGTTATATCACATCGCCTTGTCCTATAGGAATTAACAAATAGGTAGGCCGTGTGATATCTTGTCCTTTCTTGCAGAGTTCAACATTCAATACAACCCAGAAGTGCAGATTTCCCCCCGTCCACAAATGTTTTAGTGTCGTGTTGCGTGTCACTACTCAGACTGAATTCCAACTTTGGTTTGACGCTTCAATATAGAAAACGAGGCATTGAAAAAATATTTGCCATAAACCAAAAAAACTTCTAAACTAAAAAAAAACCTAAAAACTCTAAAACAAAAACAGACGGGGAAATCTCAAACCCCCCCCCATGGCTGCATACTTACCCGCTGGTACCCACAGACAACCCCCTACCGCCCTGGATGCAATACTGCCCCCCTCTGGCCGGGACGCGGTACCGCACCCCCCCCCCTGGTCTGGGGGGGCCCCCCCCCCTCTACTTGCCTGGCAGGTTGTTGATGTAGCCCCCGTCCATTAGCAAGTTGCCGTCTTTGGGGTCGCAGAGGGGCGGCAGGTACCCCGAAAGGGTCATGCTCGCCCGCACATAGCGCCACAGTGAGCCTAGCACCGGGAGGAGGGAGGTGTGGGAGTCGGGGGGGGGGGGGGAGGGGGAGGGGGGAGAGGTTTGGGGTTGGGGGGGAGGGATGGGTTCAGGGGGATGGAATAACATCTCAATCAAGGTTAACCAAAATGCGTTTGGTTAGTGTCAAACCCCCCCCGACGACCACAACCCCGGCCAGGCGGTCAGGTGCCCCCGCCCGCCCCACCCGCCTGCCCGCCCCCCCCCTCCTGGGGGAGAGGAGAGGGAGCGAGGCCGGGCCTGTGGTCCCTGGGGGTGACCTTCACACTCTGTTGTGCTCCGACGGACACCTGTTACCCGGGCAACAACTGCTCGAGGTAAGAGAGGGCGCAGCGGCGGCGGCGACAGAGCGTCAAGGCCGAGGGGGTTGGCCTCCAGAATTTTGTCCCGACAACATCGGTGCTCCTACCTACGCGAGATCAGACATCCTACGGATCTGAGGTGGCGTTACAGTAAATCTGATTTAATCATCGTTAATCGTTCATTGTCCACATGTTGTCCAAGGGGAAGCCCCTGCGACCAAAACATTGGTGAACGGACTACGGTTGGCAACCTAATCCGAATCTTAAGGAGGAGGAGGAGGAGGAGCATCGGGCCGTTGTCGTGACAACATTCGGGGGGGGGGTTCCCGTGTCTGCCGCAGTGAACATGTCGTGGGTCAACCGTGGCGGCCTGCCCTGGTCTTAGCTCGGTGCCAGCGGAGAGGAGGAGGAGGCCGCTGGCTGCATGGGTTGGAAGGATAGCAAAACAGAGGAGGCTGCGTCTCGCTCTGTCGCGGCGTTTTGAGAGGGCGGGCAGAGAGATCTGAAGCTGCAGAATTGGCCTAATTTGAGGTGAAGGGAACGGTTTGCGTCGGTTGGTGCTACTCGGTGAATCGGACTGAGATTGCGGTGGGGCGGTGTGGATCCTTTGCGTCGCTGACACATCGTGGTATACTAGGAAGAAGGGGCCGTTTGGGTGCAGAATGGGGCAGGGAGTGGCAACTGTAGGATCCAGAACACTTATTGTGAACAATAAAACACTACATGAGGAAAGATAGAAACCAATATGCAGTATATTTACATTAAATATAGTGATTGGCTCATGAGGTAAAGCATTGGCGTGCACATAAAGGCAAGCAAAGCCATAGGGAGGAGGTTGGGGAGGGTAATAATAATAATAACAACAACACGTTTGTGGAGATGTTTAACGCGACATGGAGGTGGAGAACAGGGAAGAGGACGTTCCTTGCATGGCTGAGATGGAAGCATGCTGCGGTGAAGTCAGCAAGACACACACACACACACACACACACACACCCACACACACACTTGGAGAGCAGAAATTCAGAGAATTTAGAGAACTGCCACCACAGACACAAGACGGAGGAAGTGATGACCTGATCTCACGGCTATAATAGACCTACAGAGACGTCCACTGTGCGCGGTGGTACACCTTGAACCTTGAATGAGGTTCCTTTGAGAAGACTTAGATGCAGATGTATCTGTTTCTATCATCATCCCCTCATATGAGCATCATTCAAATGATGAGACACGTTGTTTTAACTAAAAAACAAAACTAAAAAAAACTAACCCTGAGCTTCGAGTGCAAAAAAAAAAAAAAAGCATGGAAATAGAATCTTTCTCGGACAAATCCAAACACACACACGTACACTTTTGTGCGTTCCTAACCACGAGAGGGGGATGACGATTAGGGAGGGAGAGGGTTGGGGGGGGGGGTTGGGGGGTTGGGGGGGGGGGCGGGGACATGATAAACAAGGGGTTCTTGGATAAAGCAGGGCCATCATGCACCTCTCATTCTCTCTTTCTCTATGGAGCGACAGACCCACGGATCGCCGCGGCATGCACTAGCGCTGCCTCGCAGCCAATCGGAGGAGGCAGAGGCAGTGGGACTCAACGAGGGGGGGGGGGGGGGCGGGGCCAAACCAATTTGGAATCTGCGTTGAGCGTTGTCGTCACGACCGTTGGGAGGGGGGAGAACTTATGTCTGCGGTCCACTCAAACAGTGGATCATCTTTAGTTGAATATATATGTATTTATATACACAGAATATATTTATACATATATATGTATATATATATATGTATTGTATATATGTTTGTGTCCGATTCAGATACTAATGACGTCTTTCCTTCCAAACCATGGGTCCCAATGTCCAACTGGTCAGGATGGGGGGGGAGTTAAAGGAGTGAGTAAGGGTGGGGGAAGGAGGTGGGGGAGGGGGGGGGGAGGGAGGGAGGGAGGGAGGGACACTGGGTGGTCTATGTGGTGGTTCGAGATGAGTGAGGTTTGGAGACGGGCGGGGGGGGGGGGGAGGGTGGTGAGGGGAGGGGGAGGCGGTGCGACCGGGCAATGGTGTTAATGTCATTTCTTTCCGATGTCTGACCTGGGACATTGTTAACATAGCAACCATCCACAAGCAAGTGGCCATCCTTGGGGTCGCAGAGGGGAGGTAAATAGGGGGTGTAGGAGGCACTGGCTCTAACATAGCGCCACACACAGCCTGTCAGGAAGATGGAGATGGAGAAGGAGAGAGCACATCAAACATGGGAGGTGGGGGGGGGGGGGGGGTGGGGGGGGAGGGTTCAAGAGACCTATAGACTTATATATATCCATAGAGAGAGAGAGAGAGAGAGAGAGAGAGAGAGAGAGAGAGAGAGAGAGAGAGAGAGAGAGAGAGAGAGAGAGACAGAGAGACAGAGAGAGCGAGAGAGAGAGAGACAGAGACAGAGAGACAGAGAGACAGACAGACAGAGAGAGAGAGTCAGAGACATAGACAGAGAGTCAGACAAACAGACAGACAGACAGACAGACAGACAGACAGACAGAGAGAGACAGAGCGATAGAGAGACAGAGAGACAGACAGACAGAGACGTAGAGAGAGAGACAGAGAAAGAGAGAGACAGGGAGACAGAGAGAGACAAACTAGAACAAAAAAACAGCAAGGTTTGGGAATAACAGGCAGGGTGCTTTGATAGAGAAACATCTGCCCAGTATTTCTATTAATCCCAAATATCCTAAACAAAATTGTTTGTTTGATTTACAAAAATGAAAAAAAAAAATACTGTACAGATATTCTACATGAGGCCAATCCACACATTAATATTACTATAACACGTTTTATACAATTAACATAAATGAGGCCCTTGGTCTTGCAGCAGGCTATGTAAGGTCTGTATACATGTTTGGTTTTAGCATACCAATTAGGATTAGCAATGTTAGGATGGTTCCAACAAGCGAGAGTCGTAGGGAGGGAGGGCGAGGGAGAGATTGAGAAAGAGAGGAACGCTATTGGAATAACAAACTATTTAAGCAAACAAGGAAATCCTCATTATAGGATGTGCTCAGGCCAGCTCTCTCCATTGGCCAACTAGGCTACACACACACTGTCTGACAGAGCTCAAGATTGCTCTTGGAAGTATCAGGGTCTAAGCAGCCAAGCAACCTTACAAACCCCCAAGTAAAAGTACGAGAAGAATTACGACTTTTTTTTTTTAAGATTTAAAAAAAAACGGTAAGGAGGAGTGACAGAACACGCTCAGACAGAGAAGGAGAGGAGTGTGAAGGAAAGCAGGGTGCTATTGGGGTAGGAGGGTGCGGGGTGCTGCGTGATGGAAGGGATAGGGTGCCAAGATGGTCTGGATCCTACAGGGAGATGTGTGAATGAGTGGTGGTAGAGGGGGGGTAGCTGGCGGTCAGGATCTGAACGGGGGTTAAGTGTCCTTGGTAGTAGCGTGTCCTTAGGGCGGACATCTCTAGGAAAACTACATGACTTGTCTTTGTTAAAAAACGGAACAGACATGATGGGTGCAAAGGAAATCGATGGAGAGGCTACAGTTTCTATTATACATGACGTAGTTCAAATGGAGGAGAGAGAAAGAGAGAAATTAGGAGCGAACAAAACATGGAGAGACAAACAAGAAAGCAGAGGTGCGTCCCGCTCCACTAGTACTGCTCTGTTGCCTTGAGAGACGTGGTGGAACGGAATCGGTCCGGTCCGCAGGAGGCAGGGCCCAGGTTTTACTGGGCAAACATTGCGCAGATGGACCCTTTTAAGTCAACACTTTCTGCTTATTTGTCGATTGTGCAGTGGTGGTGGTGGGTGATTTTTAAGCCCCGATAAAAAGGCGATATTAAAGTTGCACAGATTTAATTAATGTTTATATCGACCATATAGTTTTCTTCCAATACCAACCATCTCATTATTTGAATGACTTTTACCAGAACAATCGTTGAGGTTGTGTACATTGGCCATTATAAATTAAATCAAACCGGAGTAGTCATTGATATTTTTTTGCGACGGTACACAATCTAACGCCGACTCAGCATTACGCGAACGCAACACAGGAGCGCCTTTAAGAGAGTTCCGCGAGTGTGTTCTGCGATTGGCTGACGGCCGTAGTGGAGCAGGGCCAGAAGGTGTTAGGTTAGAAGAACTGAGTGCAACACACACGGGGGTCAAGTGAAAAAAGTTAAGGATTTGGTTGAGAAGTCCAACAGCATTACAAGTTAGTTAGTATGCGTGCAAAGAGGCCATAACAAACGTTAACGTTTTGGTTCAGAGAGACAGCCAAGCAGTTGAACATCTAACCTAGAAACCAGCCCCATATCAGGGAAGGCACAGCACTTATTGTCAAGATACATAAAGCGATTAGATGACTGAACAATTAAAAAGACCCATAGAGTACAAAACTAAATTATTCCATGTGAGCAATATTATTTCAATCTTAAAGAGAAAGCTCTCAATGCATGGGTCGAAACACACAACAGGACCTGATGCATATCTATGCGTGTTGTTGGTGTGAACATAACTACTCATGCACTACCAAACACAGTGATACTTAACATAATGGATATGTCGTACATGTGGGTCATCAACACTGCAGCCTGACCTGGTGTGCTCTAGAAGCCAGCTCAGCCCCGGCAGTCTACCTACCGTCCTGGTGCACCCGCATGGACGAGGCCGTGATGTCCGTGGTGACGTTGAAGTAGGGCAGCCACAGGTCCTGGACACACAGAATAACAAGGGTGTCTAGTGCAGCCGGCGCCTGCATATCACACACACACGGCCTCAGGAACGCAGCCTCTTGCTGTCAATCTCTATGAACAGATTTCTGTGAGTGTGAACGCAGAAATCTGTAGGAAACGGGATAAGATTTTGGTATCTGAAGCGCACTGGTTTCTGCTTGTAGTTGGCTTGTGGTCCGAGCAGGATTGACCAATCACGTTTGAGCGGGCATGAGTCGCTATACGGGTGATGAATCAGCTTTCTATAAGCTGTGATATCGGTTTACAGAGATTAGCCAAAAAAGTTGTCTGGACCTAAAACACCTACAAATATCCGATATCCATTATCCATTATTCATCAGCCGGCTCCCTGGAACCCTCTGAAATATTGTCCGGGCCAAAGGAACAAAAAGGTTGAGAAACCCTGATCCAGATCACAAACATTTAAGTTCTGCTCAAAAGACGGAAAAAGGGTACGTTTGTGGTGGTTGGTGGCGGTGGTGGTGACCTCTCACCTCAGCTTGCTTGTCCAGAAACACTTTGTAGATGCTGGTGTTGAAGGCGGAGCCCGAGAACATGGAGGTGATGGGGTAGGTCAGGTCCAGCACGGTCTTGAACACAGAGTTCATGGCCTGCAACGCAAGGATGTATTCAGGGTAATCCGTTTGATAGATCATGTTGAGCCATTCTTCACTTGCTGGACATAGAGAAACGTAGGCCAAAAAACGTCAACGTGGGAGCCCACTAATGGCACCGTCCCACAGAGGGCACTGGTGTACTCGCCCAGCAGTCAATTTGCATAAGCTACATTCTGTTCTGATTGAACCAATGGCAGACACCGACAGAGCTGTACGCCAAGAACGCCAAGAAACCATACCAGTGTTTCCCACACATAGGCCAATGTGTGGCGCTGCGCCACAGATTGAACAACGAGCGCCACAAATTGATTCCGCTTTTCTTATTTATTTTTACTTGAACGCGATTTTTAAATGTAACTCCGCCAGCCCGTAATCCCCCCCCCCCCCCCCTCCGCGCCGTCAACAAATCCGCCACACATTGCTACCTGGTCTGTGGGAAACACTGCATACATAAATATTACGTAATATCACATCAAAATACGAACAACATCTCAATACATAATGCGTCCCCCCTATAAAAACCCTTTAATACTGTATATAGTGAGGTCTCTGCCAATTCCAGTCGCAGTCACCCCAAAAAAAACCATTAACGAAAAATGAAAACCACATGAGAGCTTGTGTTAACGCGAGCCATGACTCCCATCAACCCCGGGTGCTTTATGGGTCCGCGTGAGGGGGGCGTGGCCGTGTTGCTGTGTGGGGGGCTGTGTCTGGAGCAGCCAACCTTGGACCACTCTCTGGCTCTCTGCTTGGTGCGGACGGCGCTGCGCTCCTCGGCGTACAGCGCCCCGATGAAGGAGCCGATGGAGGTCCCGCCCACGATGTCGATGGGGATCCCCGACTCCTCCATGGCCTTGATGACCCCCACGTGGGAGCAGCCCCTACATGGTGGGGGGGGGGGGGGGACAACAGCAGGTCAGACAGAGAGCGCCGTTGTGCTACAAAGATACGCTGATCAGAAACACACAATCGCCCTTAAATGAAGTAAGCAGGAACTAAATGAACCACGGGCACTTGAGGGGTGAGTTGATCACACAATCCCTGTGCACGGCTCTGCTCGGGTCTCGCAAAGCGTTGGTTAACATTTCTGTGTACTTTTAGTAAAATGATCAAAGTTGTACAAGGGGGGGGGTAACGCTAAAATACAAAGAAGTCAGCTACTTCCATCTACAAAGGCTTATTGGTATGGCAGCGCACCCTGGCACAAGCCTGTGTGACGTTGGTTTTGACCCCTACAGGTGGCCCGTTGCTTGGGTGATAGATCGGCCTACTAAAACAGGGGATGACTTGCTAAACTAAAGGTTGCGTTTCACATTCTGCCGCTGTTGCACCTTATGCTGCAGACGCAGCGAGCAGCACCCCCCACCACCACCCCACCCCCCCCGCTGGTGTGTACGGCGTGGGTGTCTCACCTGGCCCCCCCTCCCCCCAGCACCAGGGCGATGCTGTTCCCGGTCAGAACCCGGGCCAGCCGCGAGAAGTCGCTGTGTCGGTCCACCGTCTTCTCACACACCTTTTCGTACACTTCCCTCTGCGACACACAGACGCACAGACGCACAGACAGACACACAGACAGACACACAGATGCACATACGCACAGACAGACACACAGACGCACAGACAGACACACAGACGCACAGACAGACACACAGACGCACAGACACACAGACGAACAGACACACATACGCACAGAAGCACAGATGCACAGACGCAAAGACACACAGACGCACAGACGCAAAGACACACAGACGCACAGAACACAAATACATTACAAGACGAGGAAACAGAACAGATGTTAAGAATCAAAAACCAAGCCAATGTGCCGTACATTATTTGACTCCTATAACGCACGGGATTAGTACAAAGTACCATTCCATAAAAATAATCCAATCACGACCAGCTTTTCCGACACTGCGGGTATTACACGCGGGATCCCCTGCCAAATCCGACAGCTCGTAAACCTCAAAGCTGCCGTCCCCCCCCACTCCCAAACACTGCTCTCTCATGCCAAGTCTTTCCCCAGCCCTCGTGGGGGGCCCCGGGGGGGGGGGGGGGGTCCACGGGGCCCCGGCAGACGCGGTGGAGGAGCCGTACCAGTTTGGTGGGGCTGCGTCTGGAGAAGACCCGGCGTGGGCACTTGAGGTGCAGATGTCCGGAGCACCAGCTGCGCATGTTGAGCCACTCCACCGTCCTGGAGGGGCCCGGCCCGTCCTCCCTGTGCAGCAGCACCAGCTGCTTCAGCGCCCGCACAGCTGTGTTCTCCAGCATCTGCTCCAGCTGGGGGGGGAGGAGGGACCAGGGGGGGATGAGGAGGGAGGAGGAGGGAGGAGGAGGGACCAGGGGGGAGGAGGAGGGAGGAGGAGGGAGGAGGAGGGGGGGATGAGGAGGGAGGAGGAGGGACCAGGGGGGAGGAGGAGGGAGGAGGAGGGAGGAGGAGGGGGGTGATGAGGAGGGAGGAGGAGGGACCAGGGGGGGATGAGGAGGGAGGAGGAGGGGGGGATGAGGGAGGAGGAGGGGGGTGATGAGGAGGGAGGAGGAGGGACCAGGGGGGGATGAGGAGGGAGGAGGAGGGAGGAGGAGGGACCAGGGGGGAGGAGGAGGGAGGAGGAGGGAGGAGGAGGAGGGAGGAGGAGGGGGGGATGAGGAGGGAGGAGGAGGGACCAGGGGGGGATGAGGAGGGAGGAGGAGGGAGGAGGAGGGAGGAGGAGGGGGGGATGAGGAGGGAGGAGGAGGGACCAGGGGGGATGAGGAGGGAGGAGGAGGGAGGAGGAGGGAGGAGGAGGGGGGGATGAGGAGGGAGGAGGAGGGGGGGATGAGGAGGGAGGAGGAGGGACCAGGGGGGATGAGGAGGGAGGAGGAGGGAGGAGGAGGGAGGAGGAGGGAGGAGGAGGGACCAGGGGGGGATGAGGAGGGAGGAGGAGGGAGGAGGAGGGACCAGGGGTGACCAGGGGGGAGGAGGAGGGACCAGGGGGGATGAGGAGGGAGGAGGAGGGACCAGGGGGGGATGAGGAGGGAGGAGGAGGGACCAGGGTGGGATGAGGAGGGAGGAGGAGGGAGGAGGAGGGACCAGGGGGGAGGAGGAGGGACCAGGGGGGATGAGGAGGGACCAGGGGGGAGGAGGAGGGGAGGAGGAGGGACCAGGGGGGACCAGGGGGGAGGAGGAGGGAGGAAGAGGGACCAGGGGGGAGGAGGGAGGAGGAGGTGACAAGGGGGGAGGATGGGATGAGAGGAGGCGGGATGAGGAGGGACATGGGGAGAACGTTAGGGTTGAGCGGTGTTGACAGGACGTATCCATGACACATGGTTATTAGGTCATACGTGATACGTATGTGGTTTCATTTGAGGCCATTAGAGTTTCAATATAGAATCATGGCCAAGCGTTTTTAGCTTTTAACACTGCCAGTGGCCTTCGTTTCACCCCTTTTAAACTTTAATGTCGCGTTCTGCTAAGAGTAAAAATCACCCACCCTTAAAAGTTGTTACATTCGAGAAGCAGGTATGGTGTACATTACCGTGTATTGCCCCCCCTCCCTTTCCAAACGATTTCAATCCGACCAATCACAGTTTACATTAGCCTAGGACACAGACCTCTATTTAAGTGGATTCAGGGGTTTACAACAGGACTGCGACCCTCCCTCTCCTTTCAGTGTGGCGACGATCACCCCCAACAAAAACCAATCCATGAGGCATTCCGACGCGTGCAAGTGTGCGTCCCCCCGGGGGGCCCCCCTCACCTGTCCCAGGGCAGGCTCCTGGTCCCCCAGCCCCACGATGAGGATGCAGTCGGCCTGGCGGATGCAGCGCTGGGTCCAGGGGGTCATGGTGTGGTCCGACTGGTACAGGACGATGCGGTTGATGTCCTCCTGCTGGGCCAGCCAGCCGGACAGACGGTACTCGTGGACGCTGGGGGGGGCAGGAGGAAGAAGACGCTAGACGTTAAAGAGGGATGACGTCGTGTGTTGTGACCACCCACTCTCTCAGGCCCCGTCCACACGCAACCCCCATTTTTTGGTGAAACCGCACAAAGTCTTGTGCGTCTGGGCCGACCGTCCGGACGGATCCGGTGCCCGAAAAACACCACTTCTCTGAGACCAGGTCCCAGGGTGGATTCAGATAAAAACGGACACATGCGGTTTCGTGTTAGGATTCGTGTGGACGCCTGAAACGCAAACGATGACGCAAACGCCCCCCCCCCCCCCCCCCCTAATTTTTTGTATTTTTTAAATTTGATTTGTATTATTTTTGTAGCTTTAAATACCCTTTTAAAGCCCCATGGTAAATTTAATTACTAACTGTACGTTAATTAAAGTATTTCTGCTCAATCTGCTCAATAAGGTTTAACAACTGCTTTCTCCTCCTGGACTGTATGTTTGTATACAGCGAGCAGGCTTGATGCGTGCAGGCTTGAAAAAACTCACTCCAAAATTTTTTTTTGATGAATGTGATCATTTAGCGCTGATGCAACCTTTAACTGGACGCTCACCTGTCCAAGGCAGAGCCCCCCAGGCGCTCCCTGATGATCTCACTGGTCAGCAGTAGGGTGGGGCCTGGAGGAGCAGCAGGGAGATGAGTGGCGGCGGTCCACATACACAGTGATACATCAGATATACATTATACATTTAGCCCCGGAATTGATTTCAGACTAGCTATTTGTCTGGACATTTTCTTAATTAAATTGAGTGACCAAAATACTAAATATACTATATTACTAGATACTAAATTATTTCTATATATATAACCCCCGGCTATATTTAAATAATGATTTATCTCTCACCATGTTGTGATTGTTTGGTAAATCTCGTACACAACTCCTAAGCTTCTTAAAGTCAGGACTTAATGTCTTCACATTCATCTTATCGGAACACACACCAACACACCACCAGTGGTGGTAAATCTACCGGGCCGACGGCAAACAGCGTGGATGGTTTCCGCCCCCGTCCGTCGAAGGCGGACTCACCGATAGCGTTGAGGGCGTGGCTGAGCTCCAGGTTGAAGGCGTTGATGGGCACATCGTCGCAGACGGGCAGCACCGCCACCGTGGACAGATTGCTGGCGGGGTTGGTGACGTCCGGGCTGGAGGTCACGGACGACAGGCCGATCGATGACCCTGCACCGCACCGGGAACCGTCAACGTTTTGTGAACGAGTGGAAACACAACGCTCTCCCCACTGCAGTGAACTGGATTGTGTGTTTGGGGTTGGCCCAGTGGTCCGGCACTGTTGGCCCGCCGCAAACAGCTCCTTGGTTCAAACCCCAGGGGGGCCTTTTTGTGTGGTGTTCCACTCATCCACGTGAGGTAAATACTCCTGCCGGTGCCCTTGACCTAGGCACTAGGCAGTAGCCCTGGAGTTGTTCTCCGGGCCCAAAAAAATGACTATGATTAAAATACATTTTAAAAAGTAACCCCTAACCAATAATTTCTGCTGCCATTGGCCTCATCGCTGAAGCCACATGTTCACCTGATAAAGCAGCCTTTGGTGGGACGTTCACTAAAAAGGAGTGAGTGTTTATCGTTAGAACAAGAAATACTATCATCTAGCAGCCCTCTCGTATGGAGATGAAAGGAAGAACTGTCATTCTAGCAGAACAATGGTATGGAGATGAAACGTGATAAAACCATCGAAGCTCCGTACGACCCACACCAGGACCTCCGGTCATCATCTCACCTGCGAAGGGCCCCTGGCCCTGCTGCAGGTTCCCCAGGATCTTCTGGCCCAGCAGGTGGATAAGGCGGGTCACCACCTGTCAGGGGGCCGACGAGGCAAGGGTCAGTACCGTCAGGGGGACATCACCGCATTTTGGCCTCTACCGCTTTGTCTCACGGCGAGTTGACAGACACACACACACACACACACACACACGGTGCTGCAGGGCCAAAATAGCCCCGCCTCCCATCACTCACTCGCAGTGCGATCTCTCGCGGTAATTCACCGCTTTACTACAGTCTGTCGCGCTGTCGTATCCTCGTATTCATCGTTATATTTATCTTTGTATACAAATATAAAATTGTACGCCCTCAATGGTGTGTGCAATTTTCCCCTGTGGCATCGAAAACGGTATCGAATATCTACATTTTCAAGGTATTGCCTCGAAGTGAGAAAGTCCAGTACGTCGACGGTCACCCTAATCGGGCGGGCGTGATGCAAGGACGCGTAGGGGAGAGAGCCGGGTGGTTCACCTACCTGGGGGTACCGTCTCTTGATGTGGTTCAGCGTTCCCTCGGGCAGTTTGACCAGCTCCGTGTCACGGACGGCGTGCACGGTGGTGGCGCGGGGCTGTCTAGTCAGGGCCTCCACCTGGAACACAGGTGAGGTGTTACCCTACTGGGGGGATCTATGGTACCATAGAACACATAGTTCTCCACTGTTGAGCAGCTGCCCCAACACTACACCAGAGAGTGTCTAGAAGCTTAGTAATCACTGTGGCTCTTGGTGTGTGGCTCTGGTCACACAGTTCACAAGTTCATATGTAATAGAGTATTTGGCCACAAGGGAGTGCAAATGAGTTTTGAGTTGTAGTTTGGACAGTGATTTTGTACACAGCAGACCTGTGCCGGTAAAACAAATGTCTCAATCAAACAATAACGTCAACAAGAAATCCAAAGTACTTAGGCGAGACAATACGTCGCGTTTGCATGTGGCACTACGCAAAACCTGGGCATGGTAGCAGGCATTCATACATGCAAATACCAGCATGACCTCGCTTGTGTTTTCTAAGCCAGGATTCATTTTTCAAATAACGGTAAGCCATGTTACAAATGTAAAAGACGGGAGTAAGCAGGAGCTCACCACTCCTATGAGGTCTCCTCTGCCGTACTCCCCCACCAGCTCCTTCTTGCCGTTGGCCTTGCGGATGACCGAACGCAGACGTCCGTTCAGAACGATGTAGGTGCAGTCCGACCGGTCGTCCTGCCTGCGGCACGGGAAGCAAAGGCGAATATATATTAAATAGGAGCCCACAACTATCTAATTTGAACGGTGGTCGTAGTGTCACGTAGTGTCACCTGTCATATCAGCCACAACAAAGGTCAGTGCCATTGACACTATGTTTCCTATGATCCATTAAAGTAACAGACATCAACATAGGGCTGCTCGATTATGGAAAAAATCATAATCACGATTATTTTGGTCAATATTGAAATCTCGATTATTCAAACGATTATTTTTTGAAAGTTTGAAAACATGATGCATTTATTCATAATTTCGCTCCAAAAAAACACTTTGTAAATGAGAACTTTGAAATTTCCCCTTAAAAATATACACAAAATGGTCAAATAGAAAATAAAGTCCAGATATGAATCCAGCTGTTCTGCAATTTCTATTTAAATTTTTTTTTTATTTATTTTTTTTTCAAAATCGTTTCAACTCGATTATATTAGTTTGGTGATCGTTTCACTCTGAAATCGCGATCAAAATTTGATTAATCGCACAGCCCTACATCGACATCCATCAGAGTGTTCCTTGGCGTACCTGTAGAGGGCCCTGCCGGCCTCGACCGCGATCCAGTCGATGGCAAAGTCCATCTGCCTGACGAAGGCCGACATGCGCACGGCCACAGTGTGGGCGGCACTCAGCACCACACTGGGCTGTTCCCTCATGATCCTGCAGGGGGGGGGGGGGGGGGGCATCACACACACACACACCGCTTGAGCAAATGAAACACTATGCATGCAACGGAAGTGTAGTCAGCGTTAATGTATACGAGGGATGGGTTGAAAGCTTTCACGTGTTGATGAGAGACACAAGGGACACAACAGAGAGAGATGATCGTGGAGTTCACGGTTTGTACGTTTCGTCATTACATCGTCGTGCGTTGCGACATTACATCGTCGCAACACACACATATCTCCACTGTGTTTCACGGGAACATTAAGGCCCAGTCCCCATTTCTCTCCCCTTAACGAGAACACTTGCTTTGAGTGCCCTTAGCTGCAAGTCAGCTCCCGAGCTGGCTAGAGTTCAAGGGATGATTTTAAGGGAAAAACAGCACTACCCCCTTGCTCCCCTTAGTATTGGGAACACCCTACACCCTTCTCGGGAAAGCGCAAAAAACATAGGGTCAGGGCTCAGAGGGGGAGAACTGGGACAGGGCCTAACGCCTTTAATGTGTGCTCTTCTCACTCGTAGAAGTCCGACTTGGAGATCTTCAGGAAGGTGCAGTCGCGCACGGCCTTGATGGTGAAGATGAGGGGCTCCCCGGTGAGAACGGCCAGCTGGCCGACCATCTCCCCGGGCTGGGTCACGAACAGACACACCGCCTCCTGCTTGTCGATCATCCGCTGGTACACGTGCAGACAGCCGGACAGGACGAAGTGCAGACTCACGTCCTTGGAGAGTGGGGGAGAGGAAGTGGGCAGCCACCAGTTAAATGCCTCTTTCGGGGGACTGCCCTTTTTTTCCCCAGGGTTTGGGATCTGTAACAGGGCCGGTGGGGGGCTGGGAGGAGGCGGTGGAGGGGACCGTGTGACCGTACGCTCACACAGATGAGCGATACGGAGACACAGAGCTGACCAGAGCTTGCTTCCCATGTAACTGGGTGAAACACCAGTGCATGGGTCAAGCCCGGAAAAACAATGTATCTTTAAAAAGTTATTTTGATCCCTGGTTTAGTATATTTCATACAATTGACATTTAGTCATTTAGTCGTACTTTTATCCAAATCAACTTACGAGTTAGTTTGGGAACAATCACACAGCATTGAGCATACAGTCACATTGGAACAACCAGTTCAAAGGTAAATGTTGTTAGAGACTAGAGGCGCGACACGACATGCAAAACGAAAGTATGTAAATCGCCATTTGGACAACAGCTCCACCATATTGGCATAGCGGCTACACATGTATCTCATGAACATTAACAGAGAACATTGCCTGCATTATACTTCCTAATATGGTTAAATAAACACAAATGTGGGTGTGGGGAAAACCCACACAAGAAGCGGCAGGAAGCGGCAGCATGTTTGCCGCAAGAAATCATCTGTTGACTGTTAATGCAGTTGACTGTTAAGTCACAATTTGAGGTTTGCCGTGGGGCAATTTGTTTGCTTTAAAGGGGAAGTAGCAGCAACGTGTACTTTCATCAGTAGACAAACAAATACCAACGGCTGGACGGTTCGATCTCTGCTGGAACAAGGTTTCAATTGTTGTATTTGAGCACTTCCGCCTCGTGTATGAAAAGTGCTATATAAATGAAGTCGCCTTGCCTTGCCTTTCTGATAAGTTCAAATCTATCACACCACTGGTCAATTGGCAAGTGGCCAATGAGGACCAAGGAGGAAAAACCACAATTGCATAACAGCAGTGTTAAGACATTTAGCAGTGTTTAGGCCTGGGCAATAAATCAATAAATGATCGTATCGTGATAGACTTTTGATCAATATCAATATAAAGCATGTTGAATATATATAGATAAGAGACTGGACCACCGAATCTAGCAGCTGGGCTTGTTACACAAACACGGCTCCATACTTATTTACAATATTTGAGTGTTTTTCATCGTTGTGTCGACATTGGAGTATTGATCAATGAAGTACAGTGGAAGGTCGTATTAAGTGTTAAACAGTAAGTGTTTAAATCCAGCATGGTAATTCCTAGACTTTTTAGGTCATTCAAATGATCAATAGTTATCGATATCGATCAATATGATCAAGTTATATAACGTGATATGTCGTTCAGCCACATCGCCCAGGCCTAGTTCACGCAGTGGAAGATGTGGTTTACCTGGTCTCCTTGTCTGGCCAGGACCGCGCCAGCTTTAGCTTGGTGCAGCGTGACCCTCCCGTTCAACAAGGCAGGGTCCTGCATGACAGGAGACAGTCCAGTCAAAGGGATTTACTATCAGCACACGGCCTATGGAAGCATATATGTAGTAAAATTAAAATGGAAATGCAATTTGCAATTCAATAAGTCATTACATTATGCAATTGACAATTCATTATGCAATTTAATAATGTAATTTGTAAATACGTTATTCAAAGTGTATTTTAATATGCAAAGTGACAATGAAATCCTCAATAAAATTTGCAAAAGTTATAACAATAAAAATAGAATAACATTTTGTCAAATGTTTTGAGTTCCTTTATTCAAATTGATAAGCTATAGCGTCCCCGTGATTGCAATGCACTTCGCCACGCTCCGTGTGTTGCAAAATTCAAATGACATTTCAATCCGCAAAACACTTTGCAAATCGTTTTGCAAAACGTATCAGCCAATCGCGTCTGGGCGGGAACTACGTCACTTGCTCGTAGTTTCCTTGTTCATGTTCGTATGTGTCAGCAATGGAGGAGATTGTTGATGCTCCCGCAGCAGCTGCCAGACCGTCTTTTCCGCCATTTTCAGTTATAATTACGTAAACTCAGTCAAACCATAGACCTATTAAGAGTCAAATCTGGCACAATGCTAGGCATAGAAAATAAATTGCAACGTGCGTTATGGAAGCATATATGTAGCAAAATTCAAATGGCAATGCAATTTGCAGTTCAATAAGTCATTGCATTATGCAATTGACAATTCATTATGCAATTTAGTAATGTAATTTGAAAATACGTTATTCAAAGTGTATTTTAATATGCAAAGTGACAATGAAATCTTCAATTCAATTTTAAAAAGTTATAACAATAAAAATAGAATTAACATTTTGTCGCCTTTATTCAAATGGAAAGCTGTAGCGCCCCCGTAATTGCAATGCACTTTGCTACGCTCCGTGTGCTGCAAAATTCAAATGACAATGACAATCAATTTCAATCCGCAAAACGCTTTGCAAAACATTTTGCAATCTATCAGTGAATAGTGTGTGGGCAGGATCTACGTCACTTCCTCGTAATTTCCTTGTAATACCCTATCTCCCAGAGCACGCACTCTATCAACTGCATCCGTGTCTTCAACACGATTGCGGAGCGTAGCGACAATCTCCTCCATTGCTGACACATACAAACATAAACAAGGAAATTATGAGGAAGTGACATAGGTCCCGCCCACACATGATTCGCTGATAAGATTGCAAAATCTTTTGCAAAACTCTTTTCGCCCACATAATTGCATAATGTAATGACTTATTGAATTGCAAATTGCAAATTGCATTACCATTTGAATTTTACTACATATATGCTTCCATACACGGCGGCAAGTGTCAGTGTGGCAGGGTGTAAGCAAACATTTAAAAAGCAAAAGCAAAACAAACCAATTTTTTTTTTTTCTTTTTCTGCCCAGCGTGCATGGTGGTTACATCACCGTCGAGGAGAAGAGACCAAACTGACCTCAATCTTCATGAGTTTCAGGATCTCCTTCTGGGCCTCCTCGAACACGGTGCCGCTGGGCTTGCCGGGGCTGGAGGAGAAGATGCTGTCGGCCCCCAGCTCCTCCTCTGGGTACAGGTAGACCCCGGACGGGGCCTCGTCCAGGGTCACCCTCTTCTCCCGGGGGTCCTGGGGGCAGACCAGACGGAGGAGGCCGGTCAAGAGAAACGCCTCGCTGTTCGTCTTCAGACAGCGTTCGTACTGGACCCGTTGCCAAATATTTTGTACATAAATCTATCGTTTGAATTTAGCCTGGTGCTGTAATCGATGAACTATGAATAAATGTGTTCCTGGGAATCATGTGGTTGGCATTTTGATTCATTCACCGAATCCAAAGCAGAAACATGATAAGTCTGTTTCCTCTTAATCTAATCAAGTCAAACTAGACACGCATCAAGGATATAGAAAGAGAGCGAGTGAGTGAGTGAGTGAGTGAGTGAGCGAGCGAGCGAGTGAGTGAGTGAGTGTGTGAGTGTGTGCGTGCATGCTTAGGGAACGGACCTTGGTGGGTGGGGTGTTGCCTTCGTCCGCTGAGACAGAGATGCGGCCCCTCTCGTAGGCCATGTCAAAGTCAGAGCGCAGGCTTTTCTGCATCCCTGCATGGGCACACACACACACACACACACACACACCAAACAGTTCAGCGCCCAACCACACCTCTGGCCATGTTGTTCCCAGTGGTGTTGAAGCTAAACGAGGTCAGTGCACTGTGGAGCTCACAGGCCGGTGATACAACATGACTACAGGAGAGGAAAGGACACTCCATGTCTCCTTTCATAGAACGATAAATCACATCATGTTGGGACGGTTTAAAGAACGATAAATCACATCAGGTTGGGATGGTTTAAAGAACGATAAATCACATCATGTCGGGACCAGTTTATAGAACGATAAATCACATCATGTCGGGAGCATTTATAGAACGATAAATCACATCATGTCGGGAGCATTTATAGAACGATAAATCACATCACGTTGAGACAGTTTTAAAGAACGATAAATCACATCATGTTGGGAGCATTTATAGAACGATAATCACATGTTGGGACCGTTTAGAACGATAAATCACATCATGAAGGCCCATTTCATAGAAGTATAAATCACATGTTGGGACCATTTTTTAAAACCATATATCCCATGTTGCAGCCAACCCAATGTTAAAGACACGGACAACAGAGACCGAGAGCACAACAACAGTCTCACCAGCGATGTCCACCGGCATGGAGATGGTTCTGCTGAGCGTTGGCACCGTCGTCCCTTCTTTCCCTGGTTCCCCACCTACGCATAAAAAACACACAAGCAGCAAAGCAAAGGTCCACAAGTCAGTAGAGTTCACAGTCCTCCACCGTACCGCATCACAGGGGATGGGACTGTGCTGAGGCCTGGATCACACCAGTTCACCCAGTTCCCCCAGTGCATTGTGTGTGTGTGTGTGTGTGTGTGTGTGTGTGCGGGCAGCCCACCTTCGCCCTTGACGGCGGCCTCGCGGTGCTCCTCCGTGACGGTGAGGCTGCCGAAGCGCTTGCCGTGGCGGATGGGGCTGGTGCGGGGCTGGTGGGGCTGCACCGGTGGCAGACGCAAGGCCTGCATTTCCTGCATGATGGACAGGCGTGTTAGGCCCGGGTCAGAGCCCCCCGGGGGACTACAGCTCGGCTCAGAGCAGAGCGCAGGTTTAGATCGGAGCCAAGAGAAGGGATGAAGTGAAGGATGGAGAAATTGTGTGATCCGATCCGACGTCGTCCACGTTTTAAATGCAAATCGCTTCGCATGTGGTTATTACAAACACGTGAATACGTAAACAACGGAACAAGAACATGTAAAAGTCAATATAAAGATATGAAGATTCAGTGTAGCCACGGGTTAAATAGATCGCACCATTCTGTGTGTGTTGGGAGCGTTTATGGAACGACAAATCACAACGTGTCGGGACGGTTTTATAGAACGATGGAACAAGAAAATGTCAACGTCAACATAAAAGATATGAAATATTCAATGGAGCTATTGGGCTCAATAAATCACACCATCCTGTGTGTGTGTGTGTGTGTGTGTGGTGTATGGTGAGTGTGTGTGTGCGGTGTATGGTGTGTGCGTGTGCGTGTGTGTGTGTGTAATAAACTCACATGGCAGAACAGCTCGTTGGTGAGGCCTAGGTAGTTGTGCAGAGCCAGCACAGTCACCCTCTGGAGGCGAACCATGATGATCTGAACACAAACCATGAAACCAAAACCGTGAATGTTTTGAGCCCTGGTTCCCAGCGTCGCTGCCGTCAATTTGTATCATTTGACGTGGAACCACTATGTTTAAAAAGGACTTCCCTATCTTCCGTTCGGTTTCTGTTGTATTCTGTAACCTTGTTTCAAAATGACCATTGTGCAAGGCTTGCAGAATAGTCATTTAGCAACGTCTCTCTTTGAAAAGGGATTTCTGAGCTTCCACCCGGAAAAACTTGGCTGAAGTTCAATACAAACCAACACAATAAAGAGCAAACCTACCAATATGCCACTTACTGATTAATTACATTCATTTGATTGGATGACGTGTTGTTCTACACAATAACAGACGATACTACACACAGCTATAGGCACGCACCTGTACGACCCGCACCAGACTCTCGGGGTACTTCTCGAATATGGACAGGAAGGCCTCGACGGGGAGGCGGAGCACGGTGGAGACCTCGGCCGCCCGGGCCGACATGGTCCGGTACGGCTTCTGGTGGCCCTGCAGACCCACAACAACCCCACAACGGGATCAGAACCAACGCCACGACGTCACAGACCGTCCTGTGCGTTGTTGTGTTGTGTTGTGTTGTTACCGTGATGACGTCCAGGATGCTGAGAAGGCTGTGGACGCTGTCTCCTGGGTAAACCTCCTTCACCACGTTTTCCTTGCCGTCCTGAGAGACCGGGACACACACGTCTTAAGTTCCTATACAAATATTCTGTTAATCAGTTCACTTGGATTTCAAGGGCCGAGATAACGACCTTAAAATCTCACTCGTGAAAAGGCTCTTTGCAGGGCAAGATTAAATGGATATAGACACAGCAACACAGATGCAAGACATTTAATACATGTATAATGAAGGCATGCTAGTGGCTTCATCGACGGAGCTTTACATTCCACTCAGGTAGTGGCAGGGAATGAGCGGCACTGCTGCTATTGCTAAGCTGAGATGTTCAAATGAGTGAATCATTGATCACCATTCCAGTAAGGCACAGTTCCAGTTTCCCATCCTGGACGACATAGATGCTGCTGTCCGGCTGGCCCGGTCGGAACACATGCTCTCCCTGCTGGAACTGCAGGAACACCATGTGCCTGCACAGCTCCAGGAACAGGGGCTTCTCAAAGTGACCCAGCACACTGTAGACCCATCAGGGAGGGGTGGGGGGGGGGGGGGGGGGATGGGGGCGGGGGGGGGTGGACATAAGAATATAAAAAACTGTGATTATAAAAAGGAACATGAAAACAAGCTTTCCGCTTTGGTCAGCAGAACAGAATCAATAGTCACATTCTTGCAACTGTTCAATTATTGAAGTCTCTTTTTCCAGTGCTTTTCCATTAGTTGACAGTGAGACAGGTTTAAGTGTCAGGAGACGCCGCCTCACTGCGATTGAAGAGAGATTTCTGCTGATGATAGCAAAAAAAAAAAAAAATTGCTCTTTCACATGCTTTGTCTTCCTTTCCTTATATGGCACCTAAGATGAGCCCCTGGGATAAGCAATTCATCCTGCTGGCACCTTCCGTTGATCGAAGCGTGGCACGCACAAATCAGGGCATGCTTAGCGTCAACGGAAAAACCTCCAGTCATGAATCATAAAATGTTTTCCGCCGTAAATCAAGCGGTGTGGCCCTGGGGTGTGGGGGGGTGTGGGGGGGGTTGGAGGGATGGGAGAGGGGGGTCCTCGCCCTGTCGACCTTACCGGACGTTTTTGAGCATGTAGAGCACCTCGGACGGCAGGTGGGAGTTGGCCACGTCAAACTCTGTGAGGTCCGCCTCCAGCACGGAGGGGGGAGGCTCCTTAGCCTGCAGGATGGGCACCTCCTTCTTGAAGCGCAGGATCCTGCCGAGGGGGGGGGGGGGGGGGGGGGGGGGAGAGGGGGGAGAGGCAGGGAGGGAGGGAGGGGAGAGAGAGAGAATGACTATGACCGCAAGGAGAACCCACTGTTGTGCAAGGAGAGAGAAGAAATGGATGGGCGGGTGTGCCACTGTGCCGGCGTACTTTTTGGCAATGTTGAGCATCTTCTGCTTCTTTTTCAGGCGTGGGCGTGATGAGGAGGAGGTGCCCACTAGGGAAGAGGTAGACTGGGACACCTAGGACGGAGGGAGAGTCGGGGACAAGCTCTTCAGACGATAATGTCATTTGATCATGTGACAGCGCTGGCAGTGAGGCTCCGACACAATGGCCCCAGTGCTGCGTAACAAGCCTAGTTAGTACATACCTCCAACGATATTATATACTGGACCTAATCCCAAACGTAGATTGTAAAACATTCTATCAAAATCCATTGAGTCAATAGGTGTCAGGAGTACACAACCAACCACACAAAAAGCTTTAATTCCCCCTGGCTTCTGTGCAGGCCCTGATTGGTAAACCTATTAAAGCATGAATGCCTGGTTTAATCTTTGCTTTCATCCGATTTGAACACATGAAAAGCATTTGATTTTTTTATATGGTGTTCATATATACAGTACATTCTGCACGCCACACATGGGACATTATAGACACACAACATAAAGTTTGGGTATTTTATGGAGGTCAAAGCTTTCAAGTAAGCAAGTAGCATTCATGATTAACGACATTAACTACATAATTGACGTGTATGCGTGAATTTGAGTTCAAAACTGTGAATTTCACTGAAAGGTGACAAGTTTGCACCCCTGTGCACTAATTCAATTCATACTTAAGTAATTGTAGAGTGCGTGGATGATGGCTGGTTTAAGCAGCCTCACCTGGCCTGAGTCATACAGATTCACCCCGGGGCTGGGAAATAAGCCCCTTCAGGGCGAACCTTATTTTAGATAATGACCGGCGACGTTCTATACATTATCCCGCTTATTACACGGTTACTTGCCAAAACGTCTTTTTTACAATTACCATTCGTAGTGTTGATCAGCAGAGAAATAGTCCGGCCAAGACGTTGACGTCGCTTAGCAACCGAATACGCTGGGGTTAATAAGTTACCGGACTACTTGTGGAGTGATACGAGAGACGTGAATCAGAGCCACTTCCCTTGACAGCGGTCATTATATGCTTAGCAACGGTCATTATTGAAAAATAATTCACCACTGGAAGTCGGGAAGGCGCATGCAAGTGAACGGAGCGTTCCACAGCATTGGGAAGAGCCGTGTAATAATACTAATGAGTATTAATAATAATACTCAATATTTGACAATAAACTGGCTCCAACACAACCATGTTCTGGAGGAGCCCAGCAAAAGTCACCCAGGTGGAGTGTAGCGTGCACACTGCTACAAGGCTATTATATTCAATGGCAAGTCCGTTCTGCTGAATGCATGCAAGTTATAAACACTGCAGATTTATGTTTCGTATCCATTTCCCTACCCAGCTATTAACTGGTTCCACGGAAAGTTGAAAAGTGTAGTAATTGATGGTTTGGCTCAACATCATACCCACCGTATTACTATTACCGCTGTATGTAAACGGATGGACTCCACGAACCACACAGTAAAAAATAACAAGACCGGTCTAAAATCTAAAGTCCCTGTTTTCCAGTCACATGCACCACGTCGTTTTTGTTTGACTGAAGAACTAACCTTGCGCATGATCTTCCGTCCATAGAACATGACTTTGTCCCTCTTGCGGAAGCGGTACTTGGGAACTTCCTGGGCTTCCAAGTCTGGAGATGAGAGCAGGTGTAAATTCAACACAAAGAGCCAGGAGGAGAATGAGGCGATGGAACACGTTAAATACAATGTTTTCACATGTATCGTCTTTTGTATTTACCGGATCCGTCCTGTGACTTACTTCGAAGCTGGATCCTTCGTAAAATGAAGAAGATGAGGACGGCGATGAGGACTATGACGATACCCGCGCCAATGACCATCCCCAGCATCTGACGGAAAGAGGAAGGAGGTCATGGAGAAAGCCGTTGCAGTAAGGACATCAGTGACTATGGCCTCTTTTTGGATATTGCTTCAGTAGTGCTGGGCGGTATACCGGTTCACACCGAATACCGGTGTGTATTTTCGTTATGATATTAATTTTTTATATACCGCCACACCGGTATTTACACAACGTCTGGAATGCTGCGCCGCACGACTGTTTCAGAAGGGACCCTTTTCAATGTTGCGTTTCTAAACACGCATGGTACGACTGCGTGCGGCAACACTTACTTGATGTTGTTTTGATTGAAGATCGGCAGGTTGTAGTGTGTGCGGCCGTGAATGAATGAATGAATGAATGAATAAATATGTGTGTGTGTGTGTGTGTGTGTGTGTGTGTGTGTGTGTGTGTGTGTGTGTGTGTGTGTGTGCGTGTTGCGAGCGTATGCAATTTCAAAATAACAAACTAACTAACAAACCAACTCAAAGCCGATGCATGCATCCAAAACTATTTGTTCAAAACCAAATATACAAATCAAAAACAGCGTCGCTTATTCGCTTCAAATCCTTTCTTTTCTTTTCAAAACTTGGGAATTAATACGGCGCGGTACAGAGCGGTTGAAAACAATGTTGGCGTCTCCTGTGACTGCCTTGCGCACCTGCGTTATATTACTTAATATTACGTTGGAAGATATGTTTTAAACCCCGCCATGCATGCAAGTGTAAACATGAGCAGCATTGCTGCGTGACTGCCTGCTTTCAGCAGGTTTTTTTTTTTTTGTTAATTATTATTCTTTTTTTAAACAATTTATTATTAATTAATCGTTTAGATTAGTCGACTAATCTTGTTATAAAATTAGTCCTTAGTGGCAGCACTAGTGAACACCTGATTATGCGTGGAAAAAAAAATACAGTGAAACCGTTAGAATTTAGAAAAATACCGTTAAAAAAAAATAACCGTTAAAATACCTATTATCAATTTTAGGTCATACCGCCCAGCACTGTGCATTAGCACCGACTCATGTCACCGGCTAAACAGGTATGCAGAGATAATCTCTCGCCGGAGGATCTTTAGAAAGATACTCACCATGCTCGTCTGCAGCTCCTCCTCCACAAACGTCTTAATGTTATTGAACCCGGCCTGCTGGAACACAGAAACAGAAGGACACGTCATTGGAAAACGCCCGTGGAGCCACGCTACGGCAGCGGCAACAGTGAGGCTTATGTCACTACAAGGAGCCGGGGATGTAGCCGCACTCTAGCTAGCTAGCTCTCAAGCTAAATCAGCTAGCTATCGTATGTTGAGGAGACACACTCGCTTGCGCGAGCATGACATGCAGGGCTCGGGTTTAATGAAGGGTTATGGAATGTGGGTGCCCGGGTTTTTCCACAGAGGCGGGAACATTTCATAATCCAAAAGACAAGAGTGGGGGCTGAGGGGAAGTGTGACCATGCATTTCATGTCATCGGGGTATCCCAGCACGGCCTGCATATCAGTTGTGTGTGAAAGGTTAGGCCGACATCACCTGACCGAGGGGGGAGTTTGGGGGGTGGCAGAGAGATGGACATGGAATGGAGGAGAAAGAAGCACAGGACTAAAAGAGATGACGATAGAGCTGGAGAGTACCGAGGACAGGAATAGACGCGGGGACTCGTTTATTGGATCATAACGCAGAACGGGGCTGGTGGATATGGACGAGGCAAGGCAGTGGATGTATAACACCACTGATGAAACACATGGTAGTGCATGCATGTGTTGCACGCCTTGTCTGGAGGAACCCAGTAAAAGTCACCTATGTGCGGTTGAAGTCCTGTTTCTTGCCTGTTTCTTACTGCCGGACAAATTGAAAACTAGACATGTCTCCGCATGTGCATTTTCTTTCTAAGAATGTATGTGGTTGCGTGAGCCAACTAGTCGTGTGCGTATCAGCGGAAGACATCTTTATTGCAGGGGTTGGTCGGTCTATTTCGTATCGGATAGAAATCTTTTTGTACGGGAGGGGAGCCAGACCTTATCTGCAGAGGAAATTAAACATGAGCTTGCGAGATTCGTCTGGTCCCCACGCTAGTAGTTTGGTGTAAGGTTTGCAGACATTGATACGATGACACATTGATGACACTGGTGCTCCATGTTTCCATGCAGGAGATCTCCCCCTGAGAGTGTGTGTGGTGATGGCTGGTTTAGCCTGTTCATATTGATCACTCAATGCACAACAGGGGTGCTCACCCAACACCCACCACAGTAGGTGGAATAGTCTGACTCAGGTCAGGTGAGGCCGCTTAATCCAGCCACCCCCCCCCCCCCCCCCCCCGGGTTTCTCCCACTTGTACCACAGTAACCAACAATGATTGGATAAGTTACTTTTATTTATAACTTAATCAGCTTTTTAACGAATGAAATCAGCCTAATTTAAAATATGATAAGATAGGAGCCTTTGAGGTTTGTCGTTGTGGAAACATGTGGTCGATTGATGTATTTGACTGAGGATTTGTAGCGCATTGATTTGCATCTTTTAAAAGTCAGAGGTGTTCATTGCGTCATTGCTAAATAATGCACACGCTTGGAATGTTATTGGCCAATCAGAATCAAGTATTTATACTGTGGTTCTTAAACAAGAAGTAAAAGGGATGTGCGTGTGCGAAAGAACAGAAGTGGAACAAGAGGAAGAAGAAGGTGCATTGTTATCCAAGTCATTTTTTTTTTGTAAAACTCTTAGACACAGCCAGACACTGATGAGAGGTGGCATGTGGAATTGTGATAACCCCAAAAAAATAGCAATTCTGCAATGTTCATTCATGTCATATCGTCTGCTCCATTTTTTGTCTGGTCTTCGAGTGTGTGGAATAGCTCTGTTTGTGTAGAATACAAAGTCCAAAAGTAATTCTGTTTATTTTTTTTTTATTACTGAAGACTATAGTGTAGGGCAGGACATTGGAGTAGATTATAGATAATTAACTCATTGCGATTGAGGTAACCTTTATCCATCTAGAGCAGACGTTGAAGAACACCTTTTCTCATCAACCCTGAATGAACCCAGAATGACCTCACCCTCTCAGTGACCCCCCTCAGTGATGTGTAATGAGTGTAAAACATGATAAGCTTGTCGGCTGTGCTTCAATAAAGAATATGACGACAAAGGACAGTTTTCTTAGGGTGAGGCAACTTGTTTATGAGCTGGCAGCTAGAGCGTTCTCATATCAGTAGTTATTGATCAGTGGGGGGGGGCTGAGATAATAGTTTGAACTGGATCCTGAGGTGACAGTCTGGCATATGGTGAGAGCACACAGAAATCAATGGAAAACTTGTAATGAATAATTAATAGTATCGGGGGGAGTTCTCAGTAAAGTAATGATTGTGCGATGTACTCTGGAAGAGTGCGTGTGTGCGTGTGTGCGTGTGTCCGTGCGTGCGTGCGTGTGTGTGTACCTCGGAGGCGTCTCCTTGGACCTCTGGTTCCGAGGCGCGCTGACCCATTCTGACCTCGCCTCTTCATACGGATGGTCCATCAACGACCTCTGGAAGACAACGCAAACCCCTACCACGTCAACATCACCACATGTAGCAGAGCAAAACCCACAAACGCTCAAGACGATCAGCATGTGCACAAAGTACACAAACCCACAAATGCTCATGGGCACAAGCACGGCAGGAACAGCCCCGAGCAGCCACTGCTTGGCTTTGGTCTGTGTAGTGGGTTTATTCATACAGCTACAACACTGGAAGCACCCAAACAACAAAGCTGGACTGGATAGTTAGAGGATGTAATACAGAGCACATGTCTCATTTTGGTAGACTGAACTGCAAAGGCCAACCACACTTTTATTCGTCCCAGAAAGCAAATATTTATAGATTTTTTTTAAATCTCACAATTGAACACAGAGGACAGCTATGTGGTTGTGTATAAAAGCATTCAATTAGTCATATATCTAGCAGACCACTTTTATTAGGCGCACCAGATGTGTGTTGGTCAGTCACTTAAAGTTACCAGTGAATACTTCTATATCATCGCAATACTGCAGTAAGGGTATTTATAATGCATTGCGGTCTTACTTGGTATTGTTTCAGATATATGAAATGGCTTCAGTGGGGTACTTTTACACACATAAGTCAAGTGCTTAAAAAACAACTCTGTTGCAATGGCTGTAACAAAAGCTAAAGTAATCCGTAGGACATCCAAAGTGGGTGAGATGTAACCTAACCCATCAGCCATTTTCACCAGCAGCTCATTCAATGCATTACAATGATCAGGGCAAAGAAAAATCCTGTTTTGAACTAGATTAATGTGCATGGCTGTATCGAATGTACAACCATTGACAACTCACAATGAGCCACTTTGTGTTTATGATGTTCTAAGTGTTTACAGAGCATATTGATGTAACATATATTGTCTAATCTATGTCTAACCCAGAGATGACATCATCTCCTGAAACGTATTAATGTAATCCTGTATATTGTAAAATATATGTCTATCTCACTCTGGCACACAACATCATCACCTAAGGGCAGGCATGCTCTTGCCTGGTTGAAATTAAATCAGGCAAGAGCTGGGAGTGTCATATTACAAGCAACAAGCCTGTCTCTTAAAGCCAACCTCACAGAATGCTACTACAGAGCTTCAATGAGACTATTCTGGATAGGCCGGTGTAATAGTAATGGTACGGTTAAATAGGTGACGTATCGTAAAGATGCTCTTTTCTGAACACAATTAACCCTCCCACTTTACTGGTTACATTTAGGTTTATTTGAATGTTAATTAATTAATGTTGAGGATGGATGATAAGGATGAATGTTAATTAACCACCTGGTCATTTGCTTAATCAAGTTTAATGTTTTTTTTAAATATATGTTTTGAGCCTTAATCTGACTTGTTCAACAGAAGTTCAATATCAGATGTATAATAGGTCTAATTAACCATATGTTTGTATTTTCTACCTCTAATTCAGGGCAACATTACCTCTATATTGTAGGGTGCCAAATAATATATTACATATTATCTGACTCATGAGGGAGTGATCACTTTATTGTATGAATATTAGGTGCTGTTATTCTGCAACAGAATACATCTACCTATTATTTACAGAAGGCAAGGCATTTTGAATAGCACAATGCATTTAGCCCTTCCACCATTTGAAGGATACTAGGCACATCAAACCACTTGCCATGCTAGACTGCTTCAGTATGTATGCTACTCTCCATCTGTAGTACGCACTATTACACATAGTAATGACATGGTCACAACAACAGCAGCCTGTCAGCTTTCTCTGTGGGCTGAACTGTGAGCCTCACTCCTGCCAGGGTTTAACCCCCTTACCCATACACCACTCTCCCTCAATGCATGCTGATTCCTATTGTTCTCAACACACAATGACGCTAGTGTTGATAGCTCCAGGCCCATACCCCAGGCCCTCGGCCTCACAGACAACCCTATTTTCACTTGGGGCAGCAGTACCCACCAGAACACCAAAGACTAGCCTCCAAGGATGCCTACAGTTAAGACAACTGTCCTTGCACGATATGTGCTTTCACATTGGCATGCATATTTGGATAACACATCAAGGCGTGTATTGTAGTATTGCAGCTTCATGCATATTACGTAAGATGACTTAGATAACATTGTACCATTGCTAATTGGAATGTATGTGGCAAAATCAAAACAACAACATGAAAGATATTGCCACAGAAGAGACGCTTGAACACACGTGCAGAAAATCCTATTCAAGGTTGGTCTATGACAGAGTAGGGGTGTAGGGTAATACCCACGTCACTTACGACTACTTCGGTGACTTGGGGACGACCCTCAGCTCATATTTCTCCAGCAGAAATAGGTTGTCATAATTTGCACCATTCCGGGCGTCACACTACAGACCCCTTAACGCATGACTTTGCGAGAACGTTTTGACGGGAGAGCGGTGTGTTCAAGCGTTTTCCCTTCAACGATCTCCTCTTTCGGGACACTTCTTGGCGTCGGGAAGAAGCGGATTGTTTTGACGCAGTACGGATTACAAACACACCGCTGACTACATACGTGCAGCTTTACCGTAGTAGGTGATACCTATAGGTGTGTGTGTGTGTACACACCGGATCACATGCGGCATGTTTCAATGGCAGTAGGCGGATCAGATCATTATTATTATTATTTTTTTTTAGATAACGTGACACGTCGTTGGATCACTAGCGGAAAACAATAGGATTAAATGAATCTGAAAGCCGGTCACGGGATGGGAACATCTACCTCCTCCACCATCCCGATCACTAACGCTAACGTTACAGGGCCAACTAAACCGATCCCGTTCGCTCATGACGAGTATTTACTGTACGTGTTGTCACGGCGTCGCAGAGGTTAAATGCACCGAACGACCAATACAGTACAGTACATAGATTGCGTTTTTGGGTTTTCCCTTTGACCTCCACCAACCAAACCAGTCCAGGGCAAACGCAAACTGCACGTTAATACTTGGATTTTTTCTCCCATCTGGTTACCCCCCCACACTGAATACAAATACATGTCATTCGCCCCGGTGGCCCGCCCAACGTCAAGGGTATTTAAATTAAATAGTGCCGTTGGGTGGTGTTTTTTTTTTGCAGATATAGAACATTTAAAAGCTTGTTAACCTTACCTAAACTGGGGTACTCCCGTCAATCGTTAATGTCAAACAACGGCTAGCGGAAATCATCTCTCACGAACAGCAGTGGGGGAGCGCTGTCCAATCGGGTCGCGTACATCGCACCACCGTAAGCCAATAGCAATGCAGCGATGGGACCGCAGCCAGAGAGTACGCCTACTTTTATGTAAATATAAGCATTGGCCACTGATCATTGGACGACAATGCGTTGCTCCGTGATTGGTTAGTCATAGTCCGAGTCTAAATATTGTTATATTTTCTATATTTTAGGGAAGAAGCCTAGATGGGATTGAGGTTATATTGACCGTAGTCGTATTATGATATAAAGTATATTTAACTAATCACCGTATAGCACAAATGGTTATTGTAGAAATAGAGCAAAGGGCGTATCGGTAAACACATCGATGATGTCACCCCTAGCTTCGGGCTTGTCCCATACTGGTACACCAGCCACTGATGTAAACATTGTATACTCTATGGAAAAAGGCTCTAGTCTTGGAAGTGAAAAATGCGATTTAAACTACTTGTTTAAATCGATGATGTAATACGGAAACCCCTATAGGTTACAAACTATTTCCTTGTAGAGCCCGAGTCTTCTTATTTGATTGCACATACCATTTGATTGGCATCATGATCGTTTTTAACTGACGTAGTACAACCAGACACGGATTAACTGTAAATCAAAATCGAATCACTTGGAAGTAAATGTGTTCATTATAATTAAAAAGTGGGCCCATACCGCCCCCTGGTGGCAGAAGATAATTATAGTACTTAAACGCACCGGCCGGTCTAAACCATAATCTCGAGGTCAGGTATACATACACTATAGTGAATCAGCAATTCATGTCATATTCGTAGAGATGTAAAGAAAAACGAGAACATTGAACATTTAAAATACATATTTATTTTGAGAGGTTTCAGGTGGGTAGGATTACAGCTCAGCAATGGGCTTGTGGGGCCAGTAGGGGTGCTTGACCTTGTCCAGCTTGGTCTCTGGGAAAGTGTCATTGAGATCCTCGATGGTCATTTGGTCGAAGGGAATCATGTTGTTAAACTTGGCCAGCTGAGGGAAACAAAAAGCAAGCATATGGACACATTCATACACAGTTGTTTACCTTGATAATTGGTTGTCAGGTGACCAGGGTATTCACATTTTTAGACATGATAGAACATTTCAAGGTTGAATTTATGGGTACAAATTACAATCTTACCTGTGTCTCATACTGAGCAATGCGGGCCTTGGATTCTTCAACGTAGGCCAATGCCTGGGTGTTCTGTTGAGATAAAATATATAGCTTATCGTTTCACAGAACACAAACTGGGCAACCACAAATAAAATTAACCTTTCTTCAGTGCTTCAGTGCCAAATATTCAATATTAGTTTGTTAGATTGGAATTCTAATGTCAATGATTCGTTTAATGAAATAAAAGAAATAAGGATGTTATGCCTGCATATTTGCAAACCGCAAGTGAGGTTACAATTCCTCAGAATATCCCGGTGATAAAATACAAAAATATATGTGAAGGTGCGAGCCATCCCTCAGTCCAAGAATGCTTTACGTCAACGCTTCGGTCGAGATCACGGAATCATCAAGATGTCCTGTCCAAGCATGCGATTGCCAGATATCAATCGTTACTTTTGTATTCGGATATCAGAACATTGATCGAAAACTTCGGTATCCCTTTGAAACTTTCTTTGCATAAAATTAATATTTCCTAAATGTTCTAAGGTTCTCCCCAGGATTTGGTTTTCCATGGCGGCTGGCCCACTAGTCCGCTCTGGCCAAAGAAATAGGAGGAATTGCCACTTCTTGCCTAATGGTTTAAGAAGTGTTTTATTAATGAACGTATTCAGCTGTTTTTTTTTTAAGGTTTAAACAAGGCCAAGAGAAGATAGAAAAAGGAAACAACGTTTTTTTCCTTTTGTGGCGATCGATCACCCACAACTACACAGAAATTAAAAAGTAAAAATGATCAGTTGATACAAAACAATTCTGCAGCAGTGGTCTCTGCCAGCTCAGATTCAGAAAGCCCTTTGAGAATTGTTTTATTCTTTCAGAAAACCTAACAAAAATGAGAAGCCTGAAATTATCTATTTCACTTGACCAATGGCAGGTTTTCATCTGAAGCACATTTAGCTTTTGCAGCTGTAGAACTCTTGACTAGAGCAGGGATGTGGGTAAAATCTACAGATGGGCATGCGAGTAGTCCTTAATTATGGTATGCCGATTTAGGAAGAAAACAGGTTTGTCATGTGCCATCCAATGTTTAAGGTTTTAGTCATGGCAATATGTCAACAATCTTTTTAGAAATCAATTAGCCAGAGATTAATTTAATAGATTAATAATTTATTCATTTCGGAAAGGCAATTTAAGATTAAACTGATTCTAGCTATGCTGGCTTGTCACATGACATCAATGCCATACATAACACAGGCACTAGAGCTTCTAAAGTGTAGACAGGCCCAAAGCCACTGTCTCACAAGGGATCGTCATTAGTAGCCTTAGTAGTCTTTCTCACGGTTACTCACACTGTGAGAGAAAGAAGCTTATAATGAGACAGTGCTGCAGGGAGGTTTATGGTCTACAGGATAAAACACGCGTGACGCGTCCATGTCTGAACTCCTATGTTTGTTTGCACTGGTGAATCTGGCATCACCGGCATCGACACAAACTGGAAACAGTCATTTGGGTTGGACTTACAGACTCAGCTTCCTGTGCATTGATGACACTGGTCTGGGTGTCGGCCGCCTCAGGGATCTGCAGAGCCTTGAACTGTGGGGACGAAGGAAGACATCGCCGGATGAATGAGTAATGAGTCACCATGAAACATCACACGCAAGGTTTCAACAAATATATAATGAGTTAATAGTAAAACCCTGCCCAGTTCACCTTCTTCTCAAACTCGTCCACCATGCCAGCCTTGGCCACGGCAGACTTGTAGTAGCTCCAGTCAATGACGGCAGGGGTCGGTGGCAGAGAATTTAGCCTAGTAGAAGATGCATGTACAATAATGTGTAAGTCTGAATTCACAATGTTCATACATTTACCGTCAATATTTTAGGAGGGTGTGTGTGCATCAAGTTGCACGGTCCGGGCACTCACTTGGAAGCGATGGCGTCGCTGCGCGTCTTCAGGGCGTTGAACATGCTCCTCTGGTTGGCTGGGATGCGCTCAGCGAACGACACCCAGTCGAGGGCTTTGAGGGCAACTCTGCGACCTGCCATTGTGATCTGTCGAAACAAGACGGACACAATTGACATTCAGGTCGGGTCACTGCGGACTGGCAACCTCGAGAACTAACAGTTTTCGTTCTGTTTGGCAAATGACGACGGTAAGGGTCACTCAAAAAAATAATGCGCAAACACCGCATTAATAATAACAACTCCACACATGGTTGGGATTGGTTGAAGTTAGTGCCGAGCCGGCTGGTGGTGGTTACTTTGTTAGATCCAACAAACAGCCCACCAGGACAGGACAGAATTGCCATCCGATGACGGGTCAGTTTGGTTAGAAAGTAACCTTTGTGACAGCCAGGACGACAACGTAACCACCACCAAGAGCACCGGCAGCACTGAGGCTACTAGCCGGCCTGCAGGCTGCACGGAGCCAAGGTCAGGATTACATTCGGCCCTTCTCGTCCCGACGGTGAATGTCAAAACCATCGTGTTTTGCATCGCATACAGGTGCAGACACGTACGCTCGATAAATAACCCCGGTTTTAAGACACATTGGCTGAATTGTTGTACTTTAGCCGACCGCTGTCTCCTCTAATGTCTTACCTCGAAGCGATGGTGCGTCTCTTCTGCGAAACTGCGCAACTGCGGAAGGCACTTTTCTCTTCCCCTCCTCAGGATGTCACTGGCGTAGGCCGGATATACCGCCCCCCGCTGGTGACCGCCACGTATGATTTATGATAATGACTGTAGATTAGGCCAGATACTGGGCTTTATTGGTGGCATGTATTAATTATAATAATTATATATGTAAAGAAAGACAGATATTGCCTTATATTGGGGACAGTCATTGTATGAAATATAATAGTTAGTAAGCCGAGTAAGCCTGAATACTGCCCCCTATGGGTGACCGTTATGTACGGCAGAGTAAGCCTAAATACTGCCCCCTATGGGTGACCGTTATGTACGGCAGAGTAAGCCTAAATACTGCCCCCTATGGGTGACCGTTATGTACGGCAGAGTAAGCCTAAATACTGCCCCCTATGGGTGACCGTCATGTACGGCAGACTAAGGCTGATACTGCCCCCTATGGGTGACCGTCATGTACGGCACAGTACGCCTGATACTGCCCCCTATGGGTGACCGTCATGTACGGCAGAGTAAGCCTGATACTGCCCCCTATGGGTGACCGTCATGTACGGCAGAGTAAGCCTGATACTGCCCCCTATGGGTGACCGTCATGTACGGCAGAGTAAGCCTGATACTGCCCCCTATGGGTGACCGTCATGTACGGCAGAGTAAGCCTGATACTGCCCCCTATAGGTGACCGTCATGTACGGCAGAGTAAGCCTGATACTGCCCCCTATAGGTGACCGTCATGTATGAATTATAACGGTCATGGAAGGGGAGCAGCGTTCCTTTCACTCTGACTACATGCGTAGGGGCGTTTAAGCACAAAGATAATATAACATTGAAATGGAGAAATGGAGAATTTAATTACAATTGTAATGTGTTCAATTACGAATAATGTCACACTCTTTCTTTGCATATAGGTCGACATACATGTTAATCTAGCACGCGAGGAGGCCTACTAACCTTTATCTTACATTTTATAATTAAATGTGTATCAGTTGATGTAGCTTTCAAACTAATACCAAAAAATGTATAGACCTATGACAGTATTTTTATGCAATGGATATTAAGATGAGGCGAATAGACCTAGGCTTGTGTGTGCGCATAAACTTGCCCTGTCGACAGCAGTTATAACTATATCGACTCCTGAAGTAAACCTGCTGTGTATTTATCCAATTCTTATAATGAAACAAAAAATACAATTCCATAAAAATATACCATCTGACGAAGATACATGTCGAACAAAAAAAAAAAACATTAGTCAGGGAACCCTACGTTGATAACATTTAGAATTAAAAATAGTTCTCAACGCACTAATTTAAAGTAGCCTAATTGTCCAAGAATAAGCCTCACACCACACGTTTAGTTTTAACTCCCGTTTCAATGGACAATCGCATAACTCAGGGTTTTGAAGGAAGAAGAAAACTCATTCACCCATTTCAATTTGTTTATTTTTTGAAAAACATTTTTTTAAATCAGTTTAACAAGCAACTGAGGATTGTTTTAATAAGGAATGTATGTACACAGTACAGATACAGAGATATTCAATAAATACCATTTTCATTCGTGTTTCCCAAGCAACGTCAGAGGGCTTAAACACTCCACTTTTTATTTACAAACCGAAACTTTTAGACAAAAGTATGCTACTTCAAATATCTCCCCCATCAAGGCCACGTTGTGATAGTAAGAAATTATGATTCTAAATATGCTTTCTAAAAAATATATATTTCATTTATTAATATTATTTTCTATTAATTTTGCAGACAGAAGAATTCATTCAAAAAATATACTGTCTGCACGGGACACAGTCCCCAAACTAAGGCTGTTGAAAACTGAATTTCTTCCGTAGGCCAGTCAATGTGTTATAAAACTGGTGGTCGTCGGTTCTATTAAACACATTGGTCATAAGGCACTCAGTCCATGTAAGTACTTTTCTGTTGCTGGTATATGCCTACTAGTCCCTAATTTACAGTTGATTATTACATTAATGTAATACAAGATTTAACGCACATCATGAGTAGCAATGCAGACTGAAGTTAGGCCTAATAAGTTTTGGGTTCCAATTGTAGGCCTGTATTTAAGGCATGTAGACCTTGGTGGAAATAACCTGAGAACTACGTTTCAATTAATTAAGGCCCGTGTATCCGTAACTTAACACATTTGGCCTAACCGAAATGTAATTGGATGGAGCAGATTTCGTTTGTTGTTTTTTTTAAACTGATTTTCTACACCATAGCCTACATATGTTCAGAAATGCACTGCCTTTCGCAAGGTAAATGCAAAACATCCAAATACACTAAAAAAAACCTTTCTATGTGGTCGTGTATTTCCACCATCAATAAACCCTTTGGACGACCATTTAAGACAAGTAGTACATCCCATAAGTGACTGGTCCACCGAATAGTCCCGGGACGGGCAGGGTGGGCCGCTGGAACGCGTTGGAGTGTCCGTACATGGATGGAGAGCCGAGGTGCCCTCCGAGGGGAAAGGGGAGCGCGAACGCAGGCAGGACGGGCTTGGAGGCCAATTTGTACTTTTCCAACTCGGCCTCCTGCAGTCTTTTGGCTTTTGCTCTTCTGTTCTGGAACCAGATCTTCACCTGCGTCTCCGTCAAGTTAAGTGAGTTGGAGAACTCGGCTCTTTCCGCGATGGACAGATACTGTTTCTGGCGGAACTTGCGCTCCAGCGCCAGCAGCTGCGAGGTAGTGAAGGGGGTTCGAGGTTTTCTGTTGTTCTTGTGCTTCCTTAACGCGCACGTAGACGGACTGGCGCTTCCTACAGACAGCAAAGAAATCACACAGGTTAGTAAACACACAGACTTAACTTAACATTTTGTGTCATATGCATATCTAAATCTATATCTCTATATATATATATATATCCCCCCCCCCCCCTCTCTCTCTCTCTCTCTCTCTCTCTCTCTCTCTCTATATATATATATATAAATATATATAAATATTGAATATATATAGCTATCCTATATATATAAAGTATAAATGGCACTATATGATGTAGGCCTATCTATACATTCATTGCAAATGCAACATTTCTCCCTGTCAGTAATTGTTTGTGATGAGATGGGAAAAACGGACACCAATAATTTGAAATACCTGGTTGGTTGTTCAACCAAAAACTAAATATAGAGTCCATCAGGAATATTAGGAGGAATATCAGGAATACTACTCTTTTGTAGCCCTACAAAACAACGCATT
>NC_140273.1:408669-415337 GCF_964030765.1 Micromesistius poutassou | reverse complement strand
ACACACACACGCACGTACGTACGCGCATACACACACAGGTGCACGCATACACACACACACACACACACACACACATACAGGCATACACAGACACAGATACACACACACACACACACACACACACACGTATACACAGACATAGACACAGACAGGCACACACACAGGGGCATGCATGTACACACACGCACAAACATAAGCATACACACAAACGTTTATGAAGAGAGAGAGCGAGAGAGAGAGAGAGAGAGAGAGAGAAGAGAGAGAGAGAGAGAGAGAGAGAGGCCCATTAGCTGTGGTGCCAGCTGACTCTGTGACCCAGACGGCTTTTTGCCATGTCAGCGGAGCAAAATGACAGCGTTGTGACAGTCCCTGTATACCCTCACACACGCACACACACACACACACACACACACACACACACACACACACACACACACACACACACACACACACACACACCCTGTTGATGGGAAGAAGGGGAGGGCAGATAATACGAGGGGATTCAGAGGGAGATGATTGTGTGTGTGTCTCTTTCTCTCCCTGTCCATTCATTCTTTCTCCAGCTGTCAAACAGACCGACTGTGATATGAGTGGGTTCAGTTCAATACACTGAGGTCCTATCATTGTTACTAAATAACAATAATAATAAATCACAAAATATATTTTGACAATTGCAATGATGAATAATAAAGCTGTCGGGAGGAATATTCATTTAGGCAAACAAATTAACAAAGGAGTCCATTTATTTGTGCACAAGAAACAACTTTAGAAAACGAATGAAAAAAAAAGTTAGTTTGATCAACTATTCAACTACATTCTTAAATGTATATAATCATAAAAATACATAACATACACTGTTTTCTTAAGTTTTCATTCCTTTTTTTTTTAAAGATATATTTTTCAAGCCTATCTTGGTTTACAAAATAAAAGCGATCATCGCGTTTGTTTCTTTGACTCTACGCCCATTTCGTTAGAGAACAGGTTTAACGTCCTCAAGTGAGTGCACACCTCCCTAAACCTCCTCCTGGTTCTTCGTCTCCCTGGGTTGAACGAGAGAGAGAGAGAGAGAGAGAGAGCGCCCGGGACATCAGATGCCCCTGGAGGTATGCCACCATGCTGAGCGTGTTTTTCTCCGACACAGAGGTCCTGCAGCTTTGTTCGTGATCTTACAGGGGGGGAAATTAAAAAACCACTCCCAGCCAGCGTCTGCCAAGTTGTTGCATCAGCCAAGGGGAAAAAAGATTTGAAAATACAAACACATAGTAAAGTTTAATTGTGTGCCTTTGCCTTGGGTATCAGGGTTTAAGGTTTTACTGGTCCTCTTTCAATGGTTATTACCTAAATCCAGGCAAGACACTAATTAATAATCGCTAACATATGCCGTGAGAAGCCAGCGAACGATTCTTCTACTTTTAGTTTTTTAAGTTTAAAACGAGAAAGCAACAGAAAGACGACATCACGCATCTAGTTGTCTTTTCCCTCCGACTTTTAAAGACCAGATTCTTCCCAGCTGTCGTACGTCGTTAATTCTAAGTAACATTTAATAGCCGTTCACTGCAATTCCTCTTTTTATATTGCACGAGGAATCTTCATCGAACAATCGAAGCCCTAACGGCGGATTAAAATAGCATCGGACAACATTGCATACATTTGCACTTAAAGTCTGAGCTCACGTTACTGCTGATATGACATGAAAGGGGCCATGTGCATCCAGGATTTAGCACCCTGCAGCTCCCAAACAAATACCTCTTAATTATACGTAATTGGCCCTTCTTCCCCCACCAACCGCTGACTGGCACACATGAAAGCGTCGGTAACTGTGAGTCGCTGTCTGCAAGCTGGGGTTGGTGGGGGGGGGGGGGGGGGGGGGGGGGTGGTGGTGGTGGTGGGGCTGCGATGGAGTGCAAATGCGTGTGTAAGTGCAAACCGTAAAAAAAAAAAAACATAGCACGCCAAGTACGTCATCGAAAAAAAACACAAACGACCTTCCGCTCTCTCGTCCAAAATCGCCAACCTGGAAACCCCAAAATACACAAACCTAAGGGCAGCGCCAGGGAGTGTCGCGGCTGCCCCGGGGTGGTGGTGGTGGTGGTGGTGGCACGCTGCCTGGTTGGGTGGGGTCGGGGTGGGGGTTTGGGGTGTGGGGGTGACACCGGAGAAGAGAGAGAGGAGGAAGGCACGGAAAAACAAGAACAACCCCCGTCCCGTTACCTCCAACCCACCCCCCCCCCCCCTCCCTGACTCACCCCCCAGCTCAGCCCCCCGCTCTTTAATTTGGCCGTCCTGTGAATGCGCTGCACATATGTGTGCCGTCTCTTGCCAGGACGTCCGGCCCGACGGAGTAAATAAGTGGAGACTGGAAGAGGAGTTGGAGGTTTTATGGTCTTCCACACCCCCCCACCCCCCCCTCCTCCCTCCCCCCCTCCACCTTCTCCACACAGTTGTACACGGTTAACATATTTCTCTACCAGTGACATTTCAATTAGGGTGGGGCGGTGCACCAGTGTTGCATGTGCAGCTACAAGCTCCGGTGTAATTATTGCCTGTAAAGAGCGCCAGAGACTGAGGCCCGGTAGTTCAAATGACAAACTCAATGAGTACCCGGTGAGTCACACTGGATAGAACTGACAACTCACAAAGGATCAAACTGAAATAAACGTTATCCCATAATGTGCATCATTATTTTATTTCCAGAAATAAAAAAAAAATGTCTTCACCTCTCTCTCGCTCTCTCTCTCTCTCCTTCTCTCTCTCTCTCTCTCTCTCTCTCTCTCTCTCTCTCTCTCTCTCTCTCTCTCTCTCTCATATTGTTATTGTGTTATAAAAGCCTCACATGATTTGACATGCACTCCCGGGGATCATGCAGAAGATATACTTTAATTGGCTTGTCCATGTCAAGTTTTCCTCCTTTTTATAGATTCACAGCATCACGGAACTCCCCCCCCCGGCACCACGAGAGGTGAAAGGGCAACACAATCAATAGACTAAATAAGCAGATGGAGAACGATTAAGCTGCATATTCCCGCTCTCTCAGCTCTTAGGTAGACTGGAACAAATCAAAGGCTAATTGGTTAAATAGCTGCAGTGCCCTCACTACCAGCAGCCCGGGCCGCTAATACAAACATAATGTAGCGTTGTCCTCCAGCCTCACTTTCCCCCTCCTCGCGTGGATTATCTCTGTATCTCTGCCTCTTTCTCTCAGAGCACTACGGCTTTAATAGCGTTCCGTCCAAGATGGCCTCTAGCAGCACAGAAATATCCTCCTGCACGGGAACGAGGAAGAGAACGAATGGGTTGTTTCTGGTGGGGGCCATACATTGGTTACACAGTCTCTCTGTGAGTATATAAATAAATCCATTGGATAAGGGGGACCGTTATATATATTTGTTTCAGCAGCCCCCCCCGCGCCTCAGCCCCCATAATGTAAATTGCTGCAAGCTGTTGTCCTTGGAATTCTTTTTTCCTCGTAATCCTTTTTCTGACTTTCTCATAAATCACGCCGAAATGTTGCCTTCGAAAAACAACAGACAATTTATTATTGGCTTTGCTCCGTTCCCCATGGAGAATACATGTATATATACAGTATATATATATATATATATATATATATATATATATGTATATATATATATATATATGTTTATATATATATTTATATGCCCTGCAGTCCTAAGGGTCACCATAAAGTTTAATGACCACTGACGATATTTGTTGACAGTTGTTATCATCGTCCGTTTCTTCTTTTATGGTTTCTGAGGATTTCTTTCCATGGTGTTGTTTATTGCGTATTTTGCGACCAGCCCTGAATGTTCCCTGAATTAAGTAAGTGTGCGCTAACAGTTCAAACACTTTATAAAATGAGGCCCTTGAGTCAATGGGCCGACGGAATGGGACCAAGGTGTCGGGTTAACGCACGCTCTCTATTGGCCATCCTCTGTGTGGACATGACAAACTTGACTGTTGTTCTCCGGTGAGAAAATGGAAGGTAAGGTAAAGGTGAAAAAGGTAAAAGTGTTTTTTTTTGATGGGGGGGGGGGGGGGGGGTTTACAATTAAATTAAAAAAATAACTCACGGCACGATCTGAAAATCATATTATTTAATATTCCAAAAGTCAAAGTGTTTTCTACAAATTCCATGAGAATCCCCGAATTAAATATACAATACAAAACGCACATACAATGCACAGACCACTAGTCCAGGACCACTCCGATCCCAGACAGACCTAGACCTGGCTACAACCAACCAAACTCTGTCTTTCTTATAGACAAACGCTTTAAATGCAATTCTTTGTTCTGCTTTCGGATTAAAATACGCCATCCGGTTCATTTAATAATGACAAGGCGTCATCGCGTTAATCCCGCCCCCCCCATCTTAGATAAACGGTTGTGATTGGCCCAACCCGGCCAGGGTGGCTGAAACCTGTCAGGAGCAGGACAAGGGCCAGAACCGTCTGACAGGGCGAATGAAACGCGACCTCTTTCAGATTCTGTCTGGTTCCCAGTCTACAGTCAATCGTGATACGATGGGAACGCATTGCCGTCCACCCTAAAAACATCCTTTCTGCATAAAGAAAGGCTGTGCTCTGGGGTTTACCATGTGTGTTGTATTTTACATAAGCCCCACACAGTCACAAAAACACAAGCGCTTTGTCATGCTATGTCTTGTGAACATCCAGGGCCGGGGTAATGGACGCGTTCACGTCATTCTGCTGCCTCATCATGTCAACTTTGACCCTTGACCCCCCTGGTGGCGCACTGGGCTAAGACACATACCATGTATTAGGAAAAGTCCTAATCTCAGAGACCCAGGATCGATTCCGGCCTGGGTCATTTACTGCATGTCTTCCACACTTTTCTCTCTATAATAAAGCTGAAAAATGCAAAAAAATAAATCTTTAAAAAAAAATAATAACTTTGACCCTTAAAAAAAAAAACGAAACACGAGACACAAAAATGGTCACCGGGATGCTCAGAGACGCGTAGGGCCGCTAACTCATCCTGCATTAAGGCCTCGCCGGCCGGGCCGGGCCGGGGCAGTGGATTGGACAGATCCCCCCCCCATCAATCACCTTGTGACCTTCCCCTCAACCTGGCCCATCTAAAGGCCATTCATCCCCATATGCCAGGTCGCTCCACAGGTCGATAATTGGCAAAGCAAAACATAGATTAAACCCAATTTGGACGGTCGGAGCTTGAAGCTTAGCAGGCCAGGAGCCTGAGCCGCATCAGCCTAGAGGAGGGGGGGGGGGCTCGTTCCAATAGTCTCTCTGCCAGTGAGAGACTCCAGTGTGTGTGTGTGTGTGTGTGTGTGTGTGTGTGTTCTCTGTGTTGTGTACTTTTTTGTGTGTGTTTGTTTGTTCGTACAAATTTGTTTCATGTGTATTTGTGTACCGATATATTTGTGTGTATACATGTGGTTTGTGTGTGAGCATGTATGAGAGAGAGAGAGAGAGAGAGAGAGAGAGAGAGAGAGAGAGAGAGAGAGAGAGAGAGAGCAAGAACAGATACTGTCTTCCTGTACAACAATGCTGTGTGTGTGTGTGTGTGTGTGTAAGTGAGACACACCATTAGGGACATGTTGTTTGCATCTAAATCAGAGCGACAACCTCCTTGTGTCGTGTGTTTGTGCGTTCACGAAACAGCAGCACCAGGCCCATGTGTGTGTGTGTGTGTGTGTGTGCATCCGAAAGTCGTGCTGAGAGCACCAAAGCCTGTAAGGATGCTAAATGTGAGTGTGTGTGCATGTGAGTGTGTGTGTGTGTGTGTGTGTGTGCGCGTGCGCGCGAGCGCATGTGCGTGTCCCACATCCACATCCCACTCCTCCCCGCGCTGCCATCGCTGATGAAAGCCATCCCTCTGCGTTCCACATCTCATTAGCCCATTAGCCCATGGTTTAATCACAGGATGTCATAAAATGATTTGGTCTATGACTAATGACAATATTCCTCCTCTGTAATTGGCAGGGAGGGAGGGAGGGGAAAGGCCCAGGAAAACAAAGGCGGAGGGGCGGATTGTTCTCTCCAGCGCTGCGGTGTGTGTCTGGAGCCGGGGCCCCGTTTGCACTCGCGGGGCTGGCCGGGGGTAATTATCTACTGACAAGAGGCCTGTGTCGTCAGACGCACGCGAGGGGCAGTGACACACTAGAATAACAAACTAATGACTCATTTCATGGCGGTTTAAGGCGTTTTAATGAAAGGTCGTCGCGGGGACCCCCCGCCGTAAGTGAAAAAGCGACTAGTGCTAATCGAATAGCTTCTGAGGCATCGGTTCAAAAATACTTTCGGACAGACAAATATGCGTAAACAAAAAAAAAGCTTTGATTCATGGAGCGACGCTGACGATGGCTGTCGGGCGATGACAGCCGGGGTCTGAGGCGCTGGTTCACAGCACTGAGGCCGGTCGCCACCAGAACACACTCTGTAACCCTCCCTGGTGTCTTCCTCTTCCATGCGAGCACAGGGGACGACCCCTAGGTGGCAGTGCACCTCATAAAACCACATCGAGTTCATCTCCCCCACTCCCCCCCACTCCCCCCCCACGCCCCCCCACGCCCCCCCACCACCCACTTAAAAAATCCTCCTCCCTGTCTGTCTGTGTGTCTGTGTGTCTGTCTGTGTGTCTGTGTGTCTGTGTGTCTGTCTGTGTGTCTGTCTGTGTGTCTGTGTGTC
>NC_140273.1:393669-403669 GCF_964030765.1 Micromesistius poutassou | reverse complement strand
ATTAATGTGCACACACGTGTATTGTGTGTGTGTGTGTATGTGTGTGTGTGTTCAAGCACATCACACGTTCACGTGCACACACACAGACACACTTATGCATGTATGCTACACACACATATCCATAGGCTTAGTGCAAGTGTGTGAAAATATGTGCATATAAATGAGATGCAGACAGCTTCACAGCCACATAACAAGACCGGGTGAGAGAGAGAAAGAAAGAAAGAAAGAGAAAGATATGGTGGCTTGGCCACGTTTCAAGTGTATTCAAAGCCTTTCACGGCTCTTCCTATTCATTTAAGAATAAAAGCAGTGCATGTCTTACCATACGGTAGCTCCATCCATCCCTATTGCCGTTTCTTTATAACCTAAATGAATTAACCAAAAGTGATTAACCCTGATTGAAACCTTTAAACCATTCAATCAGGCTGCATCAGGTTACTGCATCTGACACTTGCGTCACTTAGTTTCGGTCCGGTCGGTGACGTCACCAGCAGATGGACCCAGCGCGGACGCTCTGTGCTCAGGGCTCAGAGAGAACACGCAGAGCTGGATTCAGGCTGGGAATCCCGCTCCAAACACACCAGATCAGCAACCTCTTGATACGATTAATCTAAGCTTGAAGAAACACTATGGGCTTTAAAAAAACAAAGGGAGGGACATCAGGAGAATGACAGAAGTGGGATTTCGAGGGAATTTTCCTGAATAATGTCCTCAATTGTGGTGTGGATTGTATTGTTTTTATTTGTCTTCATACAATTTGCTGGTGTCATTATTTCTGTATTTATTCGTGGCCCTAAAACAAAACACTATTTCATAGGTAGAACTTGTTGAAAAAATGAATAAATAACACTCACCAAACACTCCCAATTAATAGTTTATTAAATACATCCAACAAAGAGAAAAAACAAATAAGATTGGGTTAGTGTCTACCACATTAAGAAATACTCATCATAAGCCCTACAGTTAAATGCTGATTTATACATTCATAATAGTTATGAACTAGATCACACTCAATAAACCAAATATATATAAACATTTCTGGCAAACCTTAGAGAAAATAGGTCTTGATGACCTAGTATTTTGTATAATTAGTCTGTTGCTGTCATATATATATTTATATATATATATATATATATATATATATATATATATATATATACATATATATGTATATATATATACATATATATATATATATATACATATATATATATACATAATAATAACAATACGTTAATATAAATAACTGCTGTTGAGTTTGCTTAATCTTAACATTAATTGAATTCTTCAGACCATTCAATGGGTTTATTAAAATGCATTCTGACAACACTGCCATTACCGTTCAGAATTCAGACGTAGAACGCGTTGCAAACATAAAAAGCCTGTATAAACGTAACACAGCAGGTAGATCTTCGTTCTCTCTTGTCGATGTGTGTTAAAAAAAAAACAAAGATTCAAAAGAACGTTACTTTTTCTTGCGCTCATTAACAAAATAGACCCGGAGGGGGGGGGGGCAGGGGGGGGGGGGGGGGGACGGGGGGACGGGGGGGACAGGGGGACGGGAGGGATGAGAAACCAAGCAGAAGTAGACTCTCTCTGACTCTCATTCTCAGTGTTCACACTTTCTCTCGCTCACACCTCCAGCTCCCTCGTGATACGTTTCCACTGAGCAGACACACAAGTACACACCGAGTGTCTACACACACACACACACACACACACACACACACACACACACAGGCACCCAGAAGCACATTCTGACGCACACGGCCTGCACACGCACACTGCACACGCAAACCTGTCACCTATCAACACCCGGCCACCGCGCGCCTCGTCTCTCTCTCTCTCTCTCTCTCTCTCTCTCGTGACGAGATCACGTTCTCTCCCCTCCTCCGCACCTCCTTCACTCCTTCCCCTCCAGGGGCTCCTCCTCCAGGGGCTCCTCCTCCACGCTCTCCCCCCCCCCGGCCGCCGCCCCTGCTCCCCCCGCCTCCTTCAGGGTACCGATGACGGGTAGCCATGGCGACACCATCTCGGGCCTGGTCCTCTTGACCTTGTTGAGGTGGCTGAGGGCGGCGTAGAAGCCGGCGCCGATGCTGCCGCGCTCCTCCGGGCCAGGCTGCTGCTCCCGCTGCTGCTGCTGCTCGGTGTAGTACATCTCCAGGCCAGTGGGGGCGCAGTGCTTCCCCTGGGACGACACGACCACAGGGGGGTATATTATTTAGCACAGTGCTCTCTCTCTCTCTCTCTCTCTCTCTCTACGCTATAATAGACAAAAGGTCGGGGTTTGAGCGCTGCACATCGAGGTCAGAGGAGGACAAACAAAACATTTACGGAATATTGCGCCTCATTGCTGACTAAAAAAAAAGTGTACGCAGCAGTAATTCATGACTTTTTTTGACAACCTATGTAGAAGAGAGGAGGCAAGACTGCAGTAGTTAGCTAATTTAATCTGTAGAATAGCTGATCATTTCCCCGTATTGCTGTAATCAGAGCGAAATATTAATGATACAAATAAGTAATGCATATTGACGGATCACATTATGTGTTAAAACATCACCAAACACGTTCGTAATAATTGAATTCCCGTTAACGATGAATTGTTACTAATGTCAAGTCGGGCAACCGGAGCTCTGAAATGACATTTCCAAACTGTCATTTTGAGTTGGAAGACTCGTTCAGTTATTTATTTTAGTCTTAGCTCATTTTTTCCGAGTTGTCTGTATATTATATTCAGTTTGATATGATAGTCAGTAGTGATTGACAAAACAGAACAGGCAGACCTCCAGTCCAAATACCAGCGGGAAAGTTGTTCATGAAGTCATCGCTCCCTTATCGAGTCTTCCTTTGCCAAAATGCCAGAGGCACGAGGAAAAACGATCAACAAATAAGACAAATAAAAATGTACGATAAATTCACTTCAAAGTGATTTAGATTCATATGGATTCTCCGGCCGGATCTGCAGTAGCATCTGTGTTTGAGATCCTAAAACAGATCCCAGTGCATCGTCCTGTGCGGAGGCCGTAGAAGCGCACACCGCAAAGCACAATCCAAGCAATTGTTTCAGATCTTGTCGTTCTTGTGCCAGACGCATAACCTCGCTTTTGCTCGGCATGGATAAGAGCAAATTCACTTACTGCGAGGGGAAGGAACAGGGAATCAATTAAAAACCAGGGAAAGCATGTCAATTCGGACCGTGTTAATTGCTTAAAGGGGCGACCAGGGGACCTGCCGTTCCCCCTAGATGGAGCAGCCGGAGTGGGTGCCCAGGCCAGACCCAGGCCCGTGGGGCACATCCTCCATGCCGGGAATGGTGGTGTTTTTTTTTTTTCCATAGTGTCCCCAACAGTGCAGCAGTAGGAAAAATAATACGCTGAGAAAAACTGTAACCAACGGAAACTTCAAAGGCTTTCGACGGAAGGTTCCGCCCCCACCCCCAGCCCACTCCAACCCCCCCCCCCCCTCGCCATCCTTTTCCTTCCCATGCTTCCTCCCCCTTATCACCCCTCACTGTTTAAGCCTTTAATCACAGTTTAGTCACGCTCAGCTCTAATTAAAGGCCCCTCAGATTCACAAGCGGGTGTCCCGATTTCTGCATGCCCAGAAAAGCAGTTGTTTTTTTTCTCCTCTCTCTCTCACTCTTTAGTTCTTTCTTTCTTTCTTTCTCTCTCCTATGCCCTCTCCTCCCTCTCTCTCTCTCCCTCTCTCTGTCCCACTGTCTCACAGCTCTGGTTCCCTGGGCGTGACGGAGGCTGCAATGGCGTCGGCACAGAGATAACGGCGAACGTGTTTCTCTCTCTCTCTCGACGACGACTTCTCTGTGAAGACGTGCCGAAAGGAGGAGAAAAGGAGGTGGGGTGTTGTTGCCGCTTTAAATAAAAGGTACTTGAAGTAGCGAGTGTCTCTACACCTGGGACTGCCGTCAGCCAGAGTGCGTGTGGGCCAAGGGGCAGCGTACCTGAGGTTATGAGGCGCTTGGGGAGTACTTGGTACAGACTAGTGGATGATTTGTTCTGCTACTAGGGTTTTTAAAGCCAGTGGATAGAGTGCACGTGCACGTGCACTGCTCTGTGCTGTTCATTTTCAATGCTGTTGTGGAAGGCGTTGTTCTTGCAGCACACCTTGTGATAGGTGTGTGTGCGTGTGTGTGTGTGTGTGTGTGTGTCCGTATGTGTGTGTGTGTGTGTGTGTTTCTGTGTCTGTGTGTGTGTGTGTGTGTGTATGTCTGTGTTTGTGTGTCTGTGTGTGTGTGTGTGTGTGTGTGTGTGTGTGTGTGTGTGTGTGTGTGTCTGTGTGTATGTCTGTGTGTGTGTCTGCGGGTGTGTGTGTGTGTGTGTGTAAGTGTGTGTGTGTGTGTCTGCGTGTATGTCTGTGTGTGTGTGTGTGTGTGTGTGTGTGTGTGTGTAAGTGTGTGTGTGTATGTCTGTGTGTATGTCTGTGTGTGTGTGTGTCTGTGTGTGTGCGTGTGTGTGTCCGTGGTACCTACCTTCAGAACTTTGGTTATGGTTACGGTTACGGTTACGGTTAGGGTTAGGGTTAGGGTTATGGTTAGGGTACCTACCTTCAGAACAAAGCCCTCTGGACAGGTGAGCTGGTCGTACCACAGGGCTTTGTACATGAGCAGGAGGAGGAGGCTGGTGAGGAAGGCCAACGTGATGAGGATCAGGCCTGTGATCTGCACACACACACACACACAGAGACAAAGACACACACACACACACACACACACACACATACACACACACACACACACACACACACACATACACACAAAGACACATACACACAGGCACACACACATACACATACACACACACACACATACACACAAAGACAAAGACACATACACACACACACACACACAGACAAAGACACACACACACACACACACACACACACACACACACACACACACAGACAAAGACACACACACACACACACACACACACACACACACACACACACACATACACACACACACACACACACACACACACACACAGACAAAGACAGATACACACACGCACACACAGACACGCAAGCACACGAAGACAGACACACACGCACACACACACAAAGACACAAGCACACACACACACACACACACCAAACATATATATATATATATTTACAGATTAAAAACAGTACAGTCTGAAACGGTACGAAGAACAAAATCAACGAAAACTAAAAACGTCCGCGGCCCTCTCAGTCACCTTGGTCTTCTCGGACACGTTGCTGTAGAAGTTGATGTTGAAGCGTCTGATGCTGGGCACGTAGAGCCTCCTCTTGCTCTTCTGCTGCAGCTGGTACTGTGTCTTGGTCTTCACGAACACCTGGGGGGCACACGGGACGACACACCGCTGGTCACCCCCACCATCGCTCACCCCCACCATCGCTCACCTCCACCATCGCTCACCCACACCATCGCTCACCTCCACCATCGCTCACCTCCACGCTTCTGCTGGTCAATTTGTTCACCGCGGGGTCGTCCCTATATTCCCCGGGTCCTATGTACCCTGGGCCCTATGTTCCCCTGGTCCTATGTCCCCCTGGTCCTATGTCCCCCTGGTCCTACGTTCCCCGCGTCCTACGTTCCCCGGGTCCTACGTTCCCCTGGCCCTATGTTCCCCTGGTCCTATGTTCCCCTGGTCCTATGTACCCCGGGTCCTACGTTCCCCGGGTCCTACGTTCCCCTGGCCCTATGTTCCCCTGGTCCTATGTTCCCCTGGTCCTATGTACCCCGGGTCCTACGTTCCCCGGGTCCTACGTTCCCCTGGTCCTACGTTCCCCTGGTCCTACGTTCCCCTGGTCCTATGTTCCCCTGGTCCTATGTTCCCCTGGTCCTATGTTCCCCTGGTCCTATGTACCCCTGGTCCTATGTTCCCCTGGTCCTACGTTCCCCGGGTCCTACATTCCCCTGGTCCTACGTTCCCCTGGTCCTACGTTCCTCTGGTCCTGTGTTCCCCTGGTCCTATGTTCCCCTGGTCCTATGTTCCCCTGGTCCTATGTTCCCCTGGTCCTATGTTCCCCTGGTCCTATGTACCCCGGGTCCTATGTTCCTCTGGTCCTATGTTCCCCGGGCCCTATGTTCCCCTGGTCCTATGTTCCCCGGGTCCTATGTTCCCCTGGTCCTACGTTCCCCTGGTCCTACGTTCCCCTGGTCCTACGTTCCCCTGGTCCTACGTTCCTCTGGTCCTATGTTCCTCTGGTCCTACGTTCCGCTGGTCCTATGTTCCTCTGGTCCTATGTTCCCTGGGTCCTATGTTCCCTGGGTCCTATGTTCCTCTGGTCCTATGTTCCCCTGGTCCTATGTTCCTCTGGTCCTATGTTCCCCGCTTTGTATGTGACCGGGGAGCGAATGTGTTTTTCGTAGGCGGAATCCGGAAGTATCATGAATATTAGGGTTATGGTTATGGTTATGGTTAGGGTTATGGTTATGGTTAGGGTTATGGTTATGGTTACACCCCCTACCCACTGTACACGTCCGTCGACGGATCTCATTGACTTTACATGGGACGCTCCCGAAATGCATTGTGGGTCCGTCCGTAAAATCGGCTCCGTCTCTTGCGTCCAAAAGTTGAGAGAAGTTTAACTTTTCAGGCAGCGACGGATCCGTCGGCCAATCAGATCGTGCTATACGCACGTTATACGCAGATCGTGTTTTACCCCATGCGTCGGACACGCCCACTCTCTTCCGTCGACGGACGTGTACAGTGGGCAAGAGGCGTTAGGGTTATGGTTATGGTTAGGGTTAGGGTTACGGTTAGGGTTAGGGTTAGGGTTATGGTTAGGGTTAGGGTTATGGTTAGGGTTATGGTTATGGTTAGGGTTAGGGTTACGGTTAGGGTTAGGGTTAGGGTTATGGTTAGGGTTAGGGTTATGGTTAGGGTTAGGGTTAGGGTTATGGTTAGGGTTATGGTTATGGTTAGTGTTATGCTTATGGTTAGGGTTATGGTTAGGGTTAGGGTTAGGGTTAGGGGTTAGGAGTCAGTGTGCGAGTTTGCCTGACAGGCTGCCTGTCCAATCCTAGCGCTTGAGGCGGGAATTTTTCCGGATTCCGCCTACGGAAAAACACAGTCGCGACCGGGGAACATAGGACCCGGGGAACATAGGTACGCTCCCTTCACTGCGATGACTCAGACAGGTGTCCAGGCCATCGATCACGTGTCTTCACCACGTTCACCGACGCCGAGAGCAGAGGACGCCGCCCGACAGAAATGAAACACTCAAATGTATTACGTTGTGAAATCGTCTGATTTGCACGCATTCAGGAGGAGAAGATACGCACTTATTGTATGTTGAACGTCCTGGCGTTTAAATCAAGTACGTAGCATCGTGTAGCATCTCATCCTAGCGATCGTAGTTGTACACGGAGGACTGGGTTAACCTAGCAACTGTAAGTGCTTGGCACTTGTTTCTATGCACATTGTACCGACAGCGATGTATTGTTGTTTCTCTTTCATCTGACAAATGTACTTGTTGTAAGTCGCTTTGGATAAAAGCGTCTGACAAATGCCCTGAATGTAAATATGTAAATGTAGAAGACACTAAGGCTGCCTAGAGTGCAGTTGATAAGCCAGGGTTCCAGAGCGTCGGGCTGATCTGCATGCAGAGATGAACAGTGGCTTCAGGTGGGTGTGGGGCGAGTTCACCCAGTGTAGAGTTCACCTAGACTCTACATAGCCATTCAGTCCCTTATTTGTCTGTTGCACTACACTTAATGAACGCACTTAATGCAGGTCGTATTCATTCATTGTACTTAATTGTGTAGCATGTACTTAATTGTGTTGTGCATGCATGTTGTGTAGCATGTACTTAATTGTGTAGCATCTGCAGTAGCTGGCTATCACTGCTGTATACGGGGGATGGGGTCAGCCTGGTGACTGTCAGTACTTGCACTTGGTCCTATGAACGTCTTTACTGTACCGACGGCGATATGTTGTTTCATGTTTCATGTTTTCATGTTGTATGTATGTTGTATGTATGTTGTATGTATGTTGTATGTATGTTTCACTTCTTATGACAAATGTACTTATTGTCAGTCTCTTTGGATAAAAGCGTCTGCTAAACGCCCTGAACGTAATCGTAAATGGGGGACGAGGGACGCTGTGGATGCGGGTCGAGTGAATCCCGGACCCCGACAGACGCTGGGAGGGTGAGTGGCTCCTTGCTGAATTTGAATGGAGTCTCCCGGGAGACGTTACGTAACACAGCAGGGCGCCACCGGGCTGACGGAGCACGGGTTTGTGTGTGTGTGTGTGTGTGTGAGTGGGTGTGTGTGTGTGTGTGTGTGTGTGTGTGTGTGTGTGTGTGTGTGTGTGTGTAGCATAGCATGTACTTAGTTGTGTGTGTGTGTGTGTGTGAGTGTGAGAGTGTTTGTGTGTACTTAGTTGTGTGTGTGTGTGTGTGTGAGTGTGAGAGTGTTTGTGTGCGTGCCTGTGTGTGTGTGTGTGTGTGTGTGTGTGTGTGTGTGTGTGTGTGTGTGTGTGTGTGTGTGTGCGTGCCTGTGTGTGTGTGTGTGTGTGTGTGTGTGTGGCATGTACTTAGTTGTGTGTGTGTGAGTGTGAGAGTGTTTGTGTGCGTGCCTGTGTGTGTGTGTGTGTGTGTGTGTGTGTGTGCCTGTGTGCGTGCCTGTGTGTGTGCGTGCCTGTGTGTGTGTGTCACACTTGTAATGCAGCATCTGTTGTGGTTGTGCATCAGCGACAGGTACACTGCTGCACACTTCATGCTGAGATGAATCAGAACAAAAACCAACGGCCCGACGGAAGACAACAGCTAACAGCTGTAGGAGCAGGCGCACAACCAGGCACACAACCAGGTACACAGACTACTGACACCACGGGTGCATCCACATCCCAACAAACAAACACACACACAAAATACACAAGGAACGCACACGCACACACAGAAAACACACGCGGGCACACAAACAGAAAAACTAACAAATACGTTATTAAGTAACACTTCATCAGAAAAAGCACACACTTACACACACTTGCACACACTCAGACAAACACACACACACACACACACAAACAGAAAATAAAAATACACACACTCAGAAAAAAACAAACACACACCTAAGAAACACTATCAGAAAAAAATAAACACACACACACACACACACACACACACACACACACACACACAGCCTTCGCGAGCGGGTGTGTGCGGCGTACCTGGTCGGGGTCCCCGTGGGGGTTGTGCAGCTGGTTGACCTCCAGGGGGGTGATGAGGGGGATGTTGTCGAATCCATCGTCCAACAACGACTTCTTCTCCAGCTTCTTCTGACACAGGTTGCTGCCCGGCTTCACCATGGCTGCCTGGGACGACCTGAGCACAGCAGGGGGGGGGGGGGGGGGGGGGAGAAGTTCAGCTCAGACCCCTACTCTGCCCCCCCCCATCCCCACCATCCCTGACCTATGACCCGGGGGAGACTGACGGGAGGATCGGGATATTGGGATGATAACACCGGATGAAACTAGCCTGGAAATCCAGAGCCACGTCTAGAACGCTGTAGGGTCCGGCAACGAGTGATGAGAACGGCCCCGGCTCGAGGGGCGGCGCCAAGCATGCATTTGGAAATATCACTGCACGCAATCGGATAACACCTCGACCAATCAGAAGAATACAAGGGGGTGACGTATCCAGACCAGCGGAGCTAACCGATAGATAAGACTCGCCGTATACGATCGTTCAAACGCTTTTGGCACCGCCTATACCAGATACACCCATGTGAGCAAATTCAAAGTGTGCTCTCGCGAGAACTCTGGATTTCCAGGGTAGGACGTAACCGCAGTTTGACAAAAAGCCAATCATCTGTGGCAGTTATTCACCAATTAACAATAATTCTGCATGCGCCGCGAACGACGTGCGTCTGTACTGGAGTATTATGACATTGTTGCTAAGGTAACCCCTCTGGTGACCCACACAACCCACACAAACTCACTCTGTCTCTTCCTATTTAGTTGTCTTCTGCAACCAATCGTTGGGTAAACAC
>NC_140273.1:366169-388669 GCF_964030765.1 Micromesistius poutassou | reverse complement strand
ATAAGTTTCAGAATTGTTAGGCCTACATATAAATACATATTGTTACATATTTTTCAATTATAATTCACTGCTTGAACCGCAGAAGAAGCAGCTAGGTGTGCTAACGCTGCATAATGGTGTGGAACATATAGTTAGTAGGATTACAGACTTTTACTTTTTACAGCATCATTATACCGGCCTACAGCCTAGAATGTGTTGTTTTGGCATGGGCCAGTAACATGTTGTTTATGAGGCGCCATACAGCACATTAGGAAAAAAAAAATCGCCAGTGCTGGCCGATGATATATGCTGACTGGAAACACGTGTCCTTAGTGTCTTTATGCAACAATAGGCTACTTTATGAATTAATATTTATTATGAAATGGCTTTCAGTTGTCATTGACGGGGCATCCATATTTTTTTTACATGGTCCAACTCCCTAACCAACTCCAAGTAGGCCTACACGTGGTTTAAGCGTTAGGACGATGAAGGACTTTATGAACATTATGTTGGGCTTCCAAAATAATGAACCGGGGAACCAGAGGACATGTCGTAAAACCATAGATTGTTTAAAATGCAAACCTAACCTCAGGACGCCCATTATTCGCCTTCAACAAGTTATTGAGGCGGGATGGGATGAAAAGATGGGAACTCTGACGGCTGTACGGTAAGGAACTCTGGCTCCACCTAGTGGTCCGCTGTAAGAACTACGAAGTGGAGGATGCTGTCAGGTATTTTATCTGGTTTTATCAGGTTATACCTGACTAGACATGATGAAAAACGTTAATTTAAAGATTCATTTATTGAGTTACTTCTTCTACACCAAATATATATATATATTTTCACTATACCTTCCACTATACATTCCACTATACATACCGGCATTCACAAGAGGAAAGCACATACATTTTTGATAAACATAAGATTATATAAGATACTTTATTGATCGAATAGTCTATTCTGGAATATATTTTATGTACTAACCAACCTTCATAACGCCTAGCCTACACTTAAAGATGAGCTAACACGCCCAGCTGTGGACAGTATTGCTATAAGGAAGTGCACTTTAACCTGTGGGCCTTGGACTGCCTACTCCACAGTTAAGCTAATGTCAGTAGCTTAGGGTGAAGCTAACCCATAGCCTGTGAATTAGCCTTTATATGAATCTCACTGCAGGAGTTGCTAACTCATGCTATCCTTGATCAACTAGTGGAGGAAACCCCAAAGGGTCTAGATAAGACAGTTGTGTGTTTCAGTATATTTATCATCCACCAGTGTATCTATAATCTGTGATTAATTTACAAACTGTGATTTCTTGAACGCACTCCTTTAATAATGTGTGGTAATTGAACTGTGTCATTTGCTATGGTAACTTCAACAATAGACCCACTTAATTATTAAAGCATAACATGCTTTGCTCCATGTCTAATATCATGACTTGTTTTTTTAGTTAATATAACATTACATTTTGAAAGGGTCACATTACTCAATATATTTGGGTTATTGTTTAACTTCTGCACTAAATGCTGTTGCCAATAAGGATATAAAACACACATTTTTGAATATGATCATAGTTTGTGTGGCCACCTAGTGTGTCTGACGAAAATTCACCAAACAAACCAACTGTTGAGGATTTAATTACTGAGGATTCAATAATTATTTCAAGAGAACTAATCAAAATTCTGTAAGACTATATAACTGAATACTGTCAATGGAATTTAAAACCCATCTTCCTTTATAACAGACATTTAACACGCTTAATCTTTTATCACTATCATCACAACTCATATCTCCTACCATGAGATGGCAGTACTGATCTATCTCTCTATCTATCTATCTATCTATCTATCTATCTATCTCTCTCTCTCTATATCTATCTATCTATCTCTCTCTCTCTATATCTATCTATCTATCTCTCTCCCTCTATCTATCTATCTATCTATCTATCTATCTATCTATCTATCTCTGTCACTATCTCTCTCTCTCTCTCTCTCTCTCTCTCTCTCTCTCTCTCTCTCTCTCTCTCTCTCTCTCTCTCTCTCTCTCTCTCTCTCTCTCTCTCTCTCTCTCTCTCTCTCTCTCTCTCTCAACCATTTCTCAAGCCTAATTTGGCCAACTTTGACATTATCCTATCTATATATGGTGGCATCTAAGACCCTGCCACATAATCTGTGATCTTGTTAAAATGTGTCTTCAAACACCCTCCATGCTAACAAGATGCTGTGTTGAAATCCTGTAACTTGTGGCTATTATGAGTGAGCAACTAGCAAAGCAATTCATTCTCATTAGCAAGAGATTATGTTTCCATGCATGAACTGCAGTGTTTACATTTTGATTTTATACTGTTCATAATGACAGCCTACTTAATGGTTCATGGCTTTTCTTAATTTACCAAAGATATTATTTAGAATTCAACATGGTTTTCTAACTTGAATATAGTTTCAACTGTGTCCAGAAAATATTTATTTTGCCTATTGTGTGGCCATTGGTTTTACTGAGACAAATTGTCTTTGGATGCATTCTTGAATAAATTATGTTCTGAATCAAAGGTACAATAACAAATGTGTAACAAAAGTATGCTAAATCATTGAATGATGTGTCTTTAGAGATGAAGAAAGACATTCTCAACTGAAATACTGGCTTTCCTGACAACAATGCTAAAGCCAGTATGGTCCCCTTAGAAATATACAGTATGTTTGTTTTTGTTTTGGCCTGTGTTTTATGATTCCAATATTTGATGATCACTTTATTGGAGCCGAGTCTCTCCAATAGGCCTACAGGGTATTTGGCGGCAGTACCCATTTTAGAGGCTCTGTGTCCATGTTACATATTACATATGTAATATGAACCTTAAGCAATGCTTTAAAGAGAATATCTAACTTTACTTTGTATGCCATGTTCTTTCAAATTGACGTATTCAAAACTATGAATCCCGTATATGAAGCAGATCTTACACAGTGTGCTGTTTAAAGCTGTTGTGAATCAATGGCCGTGGGGTTTTCTTTTTGCAAGCATTGACATTGATCACATGTATGCGTTTAACCATTTTAAACACATTGGTGATTTACCAGCATCATACTCCCCCAACGCACCCCAGCACACTTGAAGAGTGAGCTTCCCTCTTGCTAACCCGTCTTCAGGGCTAAGCCTTAGTATTTTCCGGTCCATTTGAAGTGCATGAAGTCCTTTGATACTGAAATTCTGACAGACGCACATGCAAGATGATGACGTAAAAATACTGCTTTGGTTTATATTTAACTAACTACCGATGGTTGGATCAGAGAATAAATGAATGTCACTTTTATACCATGGCTGGGACGTAGTGGTGAATGCACAGTGATACAACCTTTAATGAATTTCAAATGATTTTACGCAATACACCCAGCAACGCAAGAGGACTCTTTATTAAAAAAGAAACCACAGATCATGGCTTTTGGGTTAAGCTACGGAATAAATTTGGGTTTATTTGTTTATAATAAGGGTATTTATGAAGCTAAGTTTAGAAAAGTTCTTCAGGCAATTCAGGCTCTTCAATTAGTCTGAAAGATAGACTATATTGAATTCATGACGCATTTAGCTCATAAAAAAAAAATTCCTCACATTACTGTGAACACAATAAACAACCCATCTAAAATATTGATGCCAAAGTGTTCTGTATATTGTTCACTAAAATAAGTGTTGTTCTGAATCTACATCCTCATCAGGGAATGTGAGAAACATATAGCCTATAATTATTAATTATTAATTATATAATTATACACACAATTATAGATGACTTATTCTGTTATATTATATTCTACTATACTATTCTACTTTATAATCACCATCTAAATAATAAGTAAACCACAGCCACTGTTGCGTCAATGAGTTGACATCATTGACATGATGACCATATAAGGACCGCACGCAGCTCCATCACCTGTTGAACTCCACGGTTCAATTGCACCGCGCGTCGCGACCCAAATCCGCTGCCTTTTACTGGACGTACACAGCACGGCAAAGCCTTTCCGTCCTGGGCGGGGCTGCTATAATTAGCTCTTTGAGTCAGACCTTTGATAATGCACTTTAAAGTAACTGATTTGCCCGGCTAATCCACGCGTACGTCGCCCCTTTCCCGCTTCCACTTGACCGCCACTTTCGCTGTGCGGCGGAGAGGAAGCGACCGCAAGGAGCGTGTGAAAGGAAGACAAAGGACGGAAACCGCTGAGATCGACCCAAGTCTGACATGAAGAACAGCCATGCGGATGTTATTACAGGTGAGATTATGTAATGAACCAGGAATGAACAATAGCCTACAGTATATTATTTGTATTATTTATTATTTGTATATTTTATATATATATACTTTGGGGCAGAGGTTGTGCGCAGACAGAGTTGTTTTTGTTTGTTGAAATGAAATGAAAACCAAAACCATGCAGGCCTAATGGCCACTGTTTGTTGTTCTGGTCAAACATTGACTCAGCCTTTGTTGTCTTTAACAGTCAAGTCAAGGCAACATTATTTGTATAGCACATTTCGTACACAAGGCAGACTCAATGTGCCTGACACATAACAACAAACACAACACAATACAATAAAACTGGACAACAACAGGATTCTAAAATAATGCACGAAAGAACATTTGAATAAAAAAAAAAAAGTTAAAAATCGTAGTAGTAGTCATTTTGTTCACGTTGCGTTCCGTGAGACACTCTCTCTCTCTCTCTCTCTCTCTCTCTCTCTCGTGCAGCTGCCCGCGTAGAATGAGGCCCACGCGCCTCCTGGCAAGAGTGGACCGCCTGCCCACCATCGCCGAGACGCCCGAAGAAGCCCAGAGAGACTCCGACGACGACGACGACGCCGCCGCCGCCGCCGCCGACGACAACGCTGCCACCGCCGACGGCGACCGCCTCCCCCACCACACCGCCGACGACTACGTGGACTCCATCAGGGCGCTGTCGCAGCCCGCCACCTCCTCCTCCTCCCCCCACCCCCGCCACCACCACGGCGGCCACAGCGGCCCCCCCCTCGGGCACCGGGGGGGCAGGAGGTGGAAGACGGCCGGCCGGAGATGCCACGCCGCGTCGACCCGCCCCGCGACCCACGACCCCGACGACAACGCCGCCGCGCCCGTCGTCCCCGGTGACGTGTCGCTGGCGGCGGGCGGCGCCGGAGCTACCCGTGAGACGTGGCCGGGGCTTAATCAGGACCCGCTGGCCTGTTTGTTTGCACAGCCGCACGGCCTCGGAGCTGGATTAGGCGGGACGCCACTGATGGAAATGCCAGGTTGAAAGGCGGCGCCGCCGCCGCCACCGCCGCTGCCGGGCAGATTATCTTGTTGTGGAGGACCGCTCGCGGTTGGTTACGAGTTGGCATCTCGCCAGATGATTCACGTCGGAGATCTCTGGCCTCTGAATCCTCACTGCTGATTTGTGCTGAGCTAAATCAGCAAAGTCGATGTTTGACGAGAGAACTATTTGTGATTTCTCGACAAAACAAGGGAAATGACCATAAGTGGACAGAAAGGAGTGGGGAAGGGATGGACGCTGTTACTGGACGCTTTAAAACAATGCAGTAAAATGGACACTGTAATGCTGCGAAACAATGTACATTCGTTTACAACTCACTTCATGTTCAGAAGAGTTCTGGAAGTATTGTTTTTTTCTCAGGGATTTCACAACGATCACTCTTTCTATGCCCTGTGACGGATGTACAGATATAAAAATGTCGTGTAGGCCTAATGTTTAAATAAATATGTTTGCAGTTAAACCCTAACACGCTTAAAGAAACAGACATTATAGTGACTTTCAATCAAAGCCTGTTGTGGCAATTTATTTTGCGAGATATACAGAGTACAGATGGGACTTCTAAATGCAAAAAAGTACACAATAGTTGTACACAAATTTAATGTATGCATACCCTAGTCTCCTCTCTAGCAAAGTGAGCCCAGAATATAGTTTCCCAGAGCTATTTATACAGTTTCATCCCCTCCCTGCAATGGAATTTTTACTCATCAAATCAGGGAAAAGTTTACCCAAAGGACAGAGTTGCCTGTGTTCTCATCAAGCAGAGGAATCCATAAGGGAGTCCCTGCTCCCTTTTGACCAGCTTACCCCAGACACAAAGGTTAACGTTAGAAAAACACTAGGAACAGGTAGGGTGGCTAGACCATACTAAGGAATAGAAAACAAAGCTTCAATTATTAAAAGTAATGTTGAGAGTTTTTCCATCACAAGCATACAACTGAACAACAACAATTTCCAGTCTCTTCATGACTCATATTAACTATCTTATCCTATCCTTAGCGGAGGCTCATTCTGTTGAAATAATGGCCTGTTAACATTTCTTCATCGATGCCTCATCTAAACAGATACAGTGAGCGTCACAGCTATGCCTTGTGATTAAGCTCCAGCTCCTGTCAGCCGTATATATCGGCAGCGTTGTCTCTGAGAACTTTATTGAATTGCAATCAAGAAACAAAAAGAAAAAAAGACGCAGGTGGAGATTGCAACCGTTCTGTACGAATAAAAAAAAAACATGTGTGCTGCGCTCGCAATAAAGTGCAATGTAAGAGTAATATAAAAATAGATTTAATTTTTATGATCCAATCCTTTATAGTGTTCTCATGTACCCAAAGACACCTCATCTCATCACATCTACACACCTGGAACTCTGAGACTCTTTAAACATAAAACCGTATTTCATTAGAAGCTAAGGCTGGGTCTCGCCAGTGAGCAAACAAGATGAAACACCGATGACACCCCGAGATGCAATACCATCTGGAAACCCACCACTCCACAGTACAGACGATTATGCTTTCTTTCAGCAAAATAATGTTAGGTATGATGTCTACTACTTAAATTGCAGCTGACATATATTAGCTGTTATTGTGTTTGCATTGCACTGCAACACCTGTTCCATGGGTCGAGCCTTGATCAGCTCTATTTTTCTGTTCTCTCAGTTGTCTGAACGTTGGCCAAACATTATGGAGCTGCACAACTGAAAATTAATCTGCATACAATGCATTTTCGCGGCCAACTATTTGCCAGTGAATTCAGGCCAAGATATTTGGGGACAATGTGGTTGTCAGGAATCTGAAATGGGAAATTGAGCAACGGATCAGATAGGAAGGGACGGTGGGTAGGACCGTGGAAAGCCACGCCCTGGAAAGCCACATACTGTATATCTTGCAAATTTCGCTCGATACTTTGTCGTGACAGCCTTGTAGCATTCACTCCCTGAACTCCCAGATTGAACCGCAAAATGTAGGAGAAAGTAATTGTTGCCGTGTGCGGACTCCCGGAGCTCTTTAATATCATGGCCAAAAGATGTGTGTGCGCCTCCGGATGATATTATGAACCCATAAACGACGGCGTCGGGTTCTCCGGCATCTCTAGTAAAGACTCCCAATGGTGGTTATCTCGGCCATGGTTGAGAATGAATTGGCGGAAAGAAACATTGGCATTCACAAGAAAGCCAGTCCTCCTCCAATATTCTTCAAAACACTTGTGCAAATGTTTTGAAGTTTGCACAATCAAACTTGTGTACTCGCGCAACCAAAGAATTCACATGTGGAATATTCACTTTGCTTGTGGTGTGAACCTACCACAGTAAAAGTACGTTCACACCAAAAGCAAAGGGAAGATTCTGCTGACGTTACTGCGGACGTGGCTGCTCGCGTGACACCACAACATTTTCTCGCTCAAGCAATTCAGCATCAAGCTAAATTTGCGGGAAAAATTTGAAATGCATAGAGCGAACGGACGGATTTGCATCGTTCGTGTGAGTAGAATCACGCAAAATTCACGTGAACCGGGGCGGTTTGCGCCGTGCCATTCAAGCCATCGAGCCGCCGGCTTGGCCATCTTAAATTCCCCTCTGTTCGCTTCTTTGAAAGGGACTTTGCATGTATTCGCACAGGGCCTTTGCTTTTGGTGTGAACGAACGTTGAGGATTATAAAAACGTCTTGGAAAAAAAAATACAAATGCACTGCTCTATTCCATCTTAAAAAAACATGTTCAGATTCATGAATACAATGCATGAGAGCCCAATGAACGCACACACACACACACGGACACACTCAAACCTCCGTTCTTCCTCCACGGGGTATCCAGCGTGGTCACTCTTCCGTGACTCTTCCCCCTAACGTTCCCGGATGCGGGTCGAGGAACAGCTGTATGCTGCATGCCTTCCCGGTATGAGATACACACACACAACCACACACACACACACACACACACACACACACACACACACACACACACACACACACACACACACACATAAACACAGACCCGCATACACATAAACATACCCACATACACACACACAACCACACTCACACACACACACACACACGCACACATAAACACAGACCCGCATACCCACATATACACACACACAACCACACTCACACACACACACACACACACACGCACACACACACACACACACACATAAACACAGACCCGCATACCCACATACACACACACACACACTCGCTCACACTCACACACTACCACACCAACTGGAGGTATGACTGACAGGGTTGAGCAGAGCGTTGGGTCATTAGTCACGTCCTTTACAGCGAGGTCCCAGTGGCTGCTGGTCTGCTGGTTCTCTGCTGGGTGTGTGGTGTGTGCCTCTGGTGACTGGGCCCGGACTGAACGTCTTTAGAGGGAACCCATACCAGAACCGTTGCGCACCATGACTCAAAGTCTACGTCTTGTTGTTGAGTGCCGTGCTATGAGTGGTTACCAGTAAGTGTTAAGTAGGTCAAAAGGAGGATTCTATGGTTTGACCGTAAAGATGACACATTAGAAGGCAGCACATTCTGAAAATATTTCTCTACCCCCGCCCAGTAGGTACTTCACATGTACAGTATATATATATATATATATATATATATATATTGGGACTTCACATCATACATTGTGTATATATATATATATATATATATATATATATATATATACCACCACCACAACGTATGATGTGAAGTCCCAATAGGTACTGTGGTGGGAATTTTGCAACACGTCGATCGTTTCTGTATAAACTGTTTAAGAATAATAGGTCATCCGAACTTATAACAATTAGGCCAATGTGTCTGAGTAATAAACACACAATGACATAAAACAACCATAGATTAATCCGAGGCCTCACAATAATCGGAGGCCTCAGATTGGAGTTCGCCCTGCATGCCTCTAAGAGCTCCGCAAGGAGAAGTCCAATGCACTGGCAAAAGCTTTGACTTCTTATACAGTCTCACAGGTCTCAGACATGAGACCAGCTCTGCCCCCCCCCCCGCATCGTGTGCGATGGAAAAATCCATCATGGTGTTTTCCCATGATCTAAGCCTTGATTGTCTCCTTTTCCTTTTAACCTTTGTGCCTGGCTTAAAGCGGTCACAAGGAAGCTTCTGCTTGATGAGAACAACAACATTATTTTATTTGATCGTGGACAATTGAATGTGGAGCCTCATATCTGTCCAGGACGCAACATCTCTTAAAGAAATTGCCCACGACAGATGTCATAAAGGAGGAGACGTAGTGGTGCCTTCTCAGTTGGAGCCTTTGACCCTTGACCTCCCCGAGGGTGTCAGTGAAAAGGCACATTCAACAAATGGCAGTTAGAGAAACGGAACAACACTATGTTCCACCTCCTATATATATATTCAACATAGCCCATATATCCAATGTAACCATTTATATATGTTATTTTAGCCTCCTAGTTTTCTTTTGTAAAGCTTCTTTGAGATAGCTAATGAGAAGTGCTCTACAAGGCCACTGTTTCATTATTATTCTTTTAAGTGTCATTTTAAATGCGTCATTATATTCAACGTTTAACATTAATTTTCAGTGCTTCAAGTGTAATTATGACACATTCCAAAGTCAACCATCGTGAAACATATTGATTGCACAGTGGGTGGGTGCTTGGCCCGCCCAGTCAGATCCATAGAAACATATTTCCCATGGGGGGCCTTGCCGCACAGCCTCACAGCCAGGACGCCCCTGGGTCTGCACCCTGGCAGGTAGGGGGGGGGACCCCTCTGGGTGGAGTTTGTATACATGTATTCTCCCCCGTGTCCCTGTGGCTTTCCTCTGGGCGCTCAGGTTTCCTCGCACACCATAAAGACCACAGAGACCTACACGTTGGGTTAATACTCCTGCGTGTGCAGTAAAAAAGGCTGCGCCATAAAGCCCAAAGAGACGTACACGTTTGGGTTAATACTCGTGCGTGCGCAGTAAAAAAGGCTGCGCCATAAAGCCCAAAGAGACGTACACGTTGGGTTAATACTCGTGCGTGCGCAGTAAAACAGCGCTGCACCATAAATACCACAGAGACATACATGTTGGGTTAATACTCCAGACACTCGACCGAGGCCCCAGCAGTAGAAACAGGCTGCCTGCTCACCCTAGTGACGCAGCAAGCGATGGGTCAAATGCAGAGAACTTTTTGTGTATTTTCTTGTGTAGTACTCAGTGCTAATCATAAAGATTATTCTTCTGTTTGCGCTAAGCACCTCAGGGCACAGCCTAATCAGGCCCATCTACATGAGAGTTCCCACGCCAGCCGTGTATTAAATATACAGCTCAATGGATTAAGTTGTATTACACACACATGGATTAAGTTGTGTTACAAGTTCCTTGTAACTCTGACGTCATCCAACCAAACTCGGCCGGATGTTTTGAAAATATTTTTTGTTTTCTGTGGAACGGTATAGCTGACAACAAATCTGTTACAGTAACATACTCGTAACGAAAGTGTAGTGATTTAGTGAGACATGTCATGACAAGTCATCTGATAACCAGGAACTCATGTGTCTGTATCCTGCTTTCGTTTTCCAAATATTCCCCCCCTCCTCCTCCTCTCTCCCCTCTCAGAGCAGAGTGCAGCCAGGATATCTACGGTGGAGGATGGAAATTTCACAATAGCTCTGCTGGGAAATTCACAGAATGTGGGAAAACCCACACACTGCTCTCTATAAAAAGGGGAGGCAGCACCCAGAGACTTTCACTTTTCTCCTCACAGCGACTTGAACTCTTTCAAGGAATTTGCTTCAGTCTCTTTACCCGTACATTAGCCTGCGTTTGTAAGATGGCTTTCTCACTGAAACACCTCATCCTTCTGCTGGTTGCTGCGGTCGCTGTTTGCATTCGACATAACCACGGTAAGCTTGAGTGTGGCAGCTTCTTCTTTGTGCTGCCCTGCTGAAACTGTAGAAGGCAAGCTACCATTTTGCAGTGTCGTTGGGTTTTCCATGTTGCTACATGGTGCTGCATAGTTAACTTGTTGAGGTTGGCTCAGGGAATACCAAGCATGAATTCTGCATAGGCAAAGTGTGTTTGTTTTAACAATCAGTTTCTTTACGTTCACCCCGCAGCCCAGTTCATTCCCGCAGGCAGGTGTGTCTGTCACAATACCGTCAAGCGGACATTGGAAAACATCACAGATTTCCAGATTATCCAAAGCGGACCCAGCTGTGACACCACTCAAGTCATGTGAGTCCGACTCAACCGCCTATCTATAGAACTGGAATACCTTACCTTTACCTTATCTTGTGTTGGGGTACACTGACTGCATCACATCTGACTCTGCTGGGATTTTGAACCTCTTTTTTCCCCCCCCATCCTCAGCATTACCATCGAGAAGTCAAACAACAGCACAGACAAGCTCTGTCTTAACACAGAGGGCCGGCTGGCCAAGGCGTTCATCATTTGCTGGAACAAGTACGATATGACACGCACATCCACAAGGACTCAAAACCTCTGGCAGCTCTTTCACAATGTGTTATTGGCATATAAATACACAGTTGTAGTTTGTTTTCTTAAGTTTCGGAAACCACACAGAGAAAAAAAACGTTTTTATTTATAGCTAATAATACAGCCAATCTCATTCAGTACACACTGCGTCATGTTTAACTTGGGGGACCTTGTCCTGAGTCGATTTCAACATCTGACTTACTGCACAAACACACACACACACATGTTCCCTATTAGCAACATCCTCTGGGCTTACTCTCCAAATTCTCTTTCTCTCTCTCTCCCACGCTGCTCGGGCAGAATCAACAGAGAAGACAGCAAGAAGGTGACCTGCCTGATCAAGAGGAGACAGACCCGGGTGACAGAGTGAAGATATGCACACTTGACCAGGAACAGCCACCGGAGTGGACTCCCAGCAGCCACCACGATCACTGACAGTCGCCCACCACAGTCGATGAACTGCACTTTCCTTTTGCCGGGTCGGGGGGGTGGGGTGGGGGTGGGGGGGTGGAGGGGTGGGGGGGTGGTTATGGGGTGGGGGGGGTTATGAACCCAAATGGATGAGGAGAACAATGAAGAACTGCTGGACAGCATGAAGAACAGAGGACCTATGAGGAGGCCTGGGAGCACTTTTGTACATATGTATGCAAATTGTGTGTTTGATATTTAAAAGTATATTTACATGGTTAATATTTAACGGATGTATTTATTTAGTTTTGTTGTTTATGTATTCAGTCAAATAAATGTTATTTTGATACAGACTCGATGTTTCCATCCGTTTTTTGTTTAATCCCCTGTCCTGGAATCAAACAGTGATGGTGTCGTTCGGACAACTCTGTTAAACATTATTGCTTCCCCTGCTAAGGTCATCCATGCTTTGCTCTGTGTATATAATCCCAATCTGCACAGAGACAACTATAAACAAACACGCTTATACTGGTACTTACTGGTGGAAGGTTATTGTTGTAAGCTTGCCAATGACAATGCATTCAGGGGGGGGGGGCAGTGGGGGTGTTAACAATAATATGGCACCCCAAAACACCAGATGTGCACAGCTGTGTCTTAACAGCTGCAGGGAGGATAGGAGCCTCTCAAATCCCTAGATTGTAAATAATGACATACAGCTCCCTCTTGACTTGTTCCAGAGTTCCCGTACCGGGTTCCAGCAGAGACTACAGTACTCGGAAGGGGTCAAACCTTAAAAGAAAAAAAAAACCCAACGGGTTGCAACATCGTCTTTATATAGCCACGCAAAAAAAAAGAAAGTGGTCAGCACAATGGAACTCGCTAATGCGTCCGGCCTGTCCGGCATGTCTCTTGTTCTGTGCCAGGTCTGGTTTGCGTGTGGGCGCATCGATCCGGTAGATTATGTAGACACTAACTAGGGCGTTTTGCGGTCCGTCTAAAGGCCCGGACACACCGGTTCTTTCCGTCAATTGCGGTGAAAAGCGCTGAGGTGTGAGCCGGGTATTGACGGACCCCTTCCAGCGGTGGTCCCCTGCGCGCCGTCTCTCCCGTGGCGTTCGGCTTAGCCAAACGTGTCTTGATTTCTGCCCGCTTTCTCTCTGCTTGGGGAGATAAACTTTGCCTGAGAATATCAGAAGTATCTGCAGTCACTCGAGGGAAATCAGAGCAGGGGTTCTGGTCTGGGTCGGAGTGCAGTGTGCAGAGTGTGGGAGAAAATAGATCCTCGATATAGTCTCCACTGAGGCCTAGGGCTTCAAACTGCTGGCTTCACATGCACACACACACATGCATGCACACGCACACACACACACACACACACACACACATACGCATGCACACACACACACACACACACACATACACACACACACACACACACACACACACATACACTTATGCATGCACACACACATGCATGAGGGACATGCATCATCCTGCACACATGCACATATGCACAATGCACATATTCGCACTCCACACACACATACCTCTGAAGACATAAAGAAAGTAAAACTAAGACGGTAAACCCACAAACGATCAAGAGATTCTATGAAGGATAATCACTTTGACATTTCCAAGGTCAAATTGTTTAGCCTCAGTGGTACAAAACTGTACACAGAAAGAACTAACACGCTCCTTTTTTTTCTGTCTGTCTCCCACATAAGATACACACACACACACACACACACACACACACACACACACACACACACACACACACACACACACACACACGGAGAGATGGATGTTTTGTGCAAAGTCATCGTGGGAATCAGCGGGAACAAAGCAAACTGAACAAGCACAACAGCCGATCTGACTCCACCATGTTGCGAAACATCTCAGCATGGATGAATTAAGCGACCTTAGCACGCTTCTTTCCCCCAAACGTCCCTGTGCATATTTATCTAATGATGAGCACAAACAGAGGGCCTCTAGTTAGAGCCACAGAGATGGATCACTCTGAAGGGGTTGGGGTCGATATGCACAATAGGCAACTTCAGTCTGTGCACACACCAGGGAAAAGCCTTGTTAGATGGGGATCCATAGTCTGTTACGGCCCGTGTTCCTCCTCTGAGGTCTCACCCACTCACCCATGCCCTCCTTCTCTCTTCATAACCCGCCCGGCTCTGGCTTAAATCACAACACGAGTGATATGTGTCACACTTGTTATTTTGCCACTCTGCCTCTGTATTTTATTGATCAATAACCCTGTCAGTCGTATACCAGCTGTTCCAGTTGCTGCCGCTGCCTCTGTGCTTCAAACACACTTCTGTCGGCTGTCAAACAGGTTGGGGAGTATCACCGCCGCTGCACATCAACCTATACCATCCCAGTGCTCATCAAAAGGCTCGTATTAAAAGGCTGCGTTTCATGTGCGCACAATTGCTGCTCATAATTTGCCAGGCGCTTTGTAAAAGGCTGCGACAGGCACGTACATTTTTTAATATTCGGTGCCAAACATTCCTGAGAGAGAGAGAGAGAGCTCTTGAATGTGCATCTCCATGGTACCACGCGTGGTTCCTTGTGGCTTTGAAGAGTATATTTAACTTTGTTTAAAAAAAAAAAGAATTAAATTAAAGTATGGAGAAGGAAGAGAAAAAAACAACAACGGAGAAGTGATATTCTCCGGAATAATATGCTATGTACACCATTGGCTTCAATGCAGTCCGACTCTGCCCCAAGCAGTGCCTCACACGTTCCTAAAGCAATCGTAGAAATACAATAATAATAAAATACAAACAAATGTCCTGATATTTTATTGATATGCATTGGAAAACACCCAGAACGGTCGGGCTGTTGATGCAGCTGTCAAAGACAAAGTAAATGTGTAAATTGGCCAACATGTTTTGCGGCGTGCAATATTTATGGGGCCTCCACTCCAACATGCACTTTCATATGTCTTTGTTCTCGGAGCCCCGGCCTGGCGCGATCACAACGGCCACCGTTTCAAAAGAACCCCCCCCCCACCCCCCCCCCCTGTCTGCCGTCGGAGGCAACGTGGGAGGACAGACGAGAAGCGTTTCCATTGAAAAGTAATGAAAGAAATATTTTTGTGTTGCTGCACTCCTGCAGCTACCCGGGGCTGCGAAACAGCAGCGTATTTTTGTCTTCGTTCCTTTGACTGGAGCTTCAGCCTGCATATAGAGAATTTTTTAAGGTAAGTATCATCCAGCCGATCCAATATGATATGTGTTGATTCATGGCAGGATGAAACGGATTGGAATCAACCCCCAACCAAAAACACTGGAGCACTAACTAAAACTGAAGATGTAATCTGTCGGTAGATTTGGAGAGTTGTGCAGAGAGAGAGAGAGGGAACAGAAAGGAGCAGAAAGGAGCACAGAGCGCCAGGTTTTGAAACTAAACAACCAGATTTTGAACCCAAACAACCCAAAAAGGCCCTCCTTCTCTGCTTCCCCCCCCCCCCCCCCCCCTATGTTCCTCTGCCGTTGGGAAGTGTCGCAATCCACTCACCTGTGATTGACGGGACAGATGGGTTCCGTACCAATCAGGGAAGAGACGCCGTGATTGTTCAGAAATTAGCCAAAAGGGGATCTCAATTGGAATTGGCCCACACAGAGGCGGGCCCAGTCAACTCCAACAAATGGCCTCACAGCACATTTAAATCACTCACAGCTGACGGACGGCTATGAAATTTAAAACAATAACCCTCTGATCTCTCTCTCTCTCTACTGGTCTCCAGGGCAACGGCAAACACTCCAGTTATCACATTAGGGTTCCGGGGACAAAGACAACCTCAGCATCATCAAAGATCTTTTGTTGTCATGGGAACATAAGGCACTCCGCTGTTCTTGTTTAGATTTGTGTTTCATTTTTTAAACAAAGTTAGCTGATAAACGGCATGATGAGGGTCTGTCGTAGACAGAGGACACCCTTCTCAAATACCGCACTTACCTAGGATATTTTTAAGGTATTTTTTCTTTATGGGGTTTATGTACGGCTGTGTGTGTGTATGTGTGTGCATACATGTGTGTATGTACGTGTACGTGTAGGTGTACATGTGTGTGTGTGTGCGCGTGTGTGTGTGTGTGTCACGTATGTTCGCAAACGTTTATTTTCTTTGCATCGTTGCCTCCCTACACTCGTCTATAATAATCCCCTATTCAGGGGATTATTTTGTGTTCCAAAGTGTTTTTTCTTTCTATTTTTTTCCTCCATTCCATGTTGTCCTCCATAGCTCCAGGCGCGTTGGGGACAGATGGACACTCTCACATCTGGGGGGGGGGGGGTGGGGGCTGTCAATCAAGGTGCTGGGTCAAGCAGCCCCATAAATAACCAATGGGGCTGCTGCTAGCCGCCTCAAACGCCCACCACCTCACACTATACCCCCCTCCCCCCCCCCCCCCCCCCCCACACTTTCTACTCTGCGGACTAGGTGAAGGACTGTGGGTGTGCTGCTTCAGTCGTATGGGCCCCTCGCCCGCCCACAGTGTCGACATAGCACCACGCTTCAATTTATACTGTAAATGGTGGACCGCACACTGACCGAGAGAGAGAGAGAGAGAGAGAGCGAGAGGGAGAGAGAGAGAGAGAGAGAAAGAGAGCGAGCAAGTGAGAGTGAGAGAGAAAGAGAGCGAGCAAGTGAGAGTGAGAGAGAGAGAGAGATAGAGAGAGAGAGAGAGAGAAAGAGAGAGAGCGAAAGAGAGAGAGAGAGTGCGAGCGAGCAAAAGAGAGAGAGAGAGAGAGAGAGAGAGAGAGAGAGAGAGAGAGAGAGAGAGAGAGAGAGAGAGAGAGAGAGAGAGAGAGAGAGAGAGCGAGCGAGCGAGCGAGCAAAAGAGAGTGAGAGAGAGAGAGCGTTGCAAAAGCAAGTGAGAGAGAGAGAGAGAGACCACTACGACTCAATAGCTAGCAAGTGTACACCGACGTCTGCACCGGCCCGTGACTTCCCGTCCCTGAACCGCGGCCGAACACCACGAGGATAAACGACCCGAGTCACTTGGGATGCAGAGGAAAAAATAAATAAAAAATAGGGTTTCCAAGAGAAACTTTGCCTCACAGCCCGCATGGGTAATCTTTATTGGCAGCGTTCGCCGACAACAATAACACAAACGCACACCCCACTGGGTTTTTACAATGATAATAAATCGGAAATATTGTTTTTAATCCGAGCGAAGATATGCACAGTACGTCAGCGACTACAACGGTAATAATCATATTTTCAGTTGAATAAATTGGATTTGGTTCGACGGGGGGATTGTCTGCCTGCCGTTGGACGCAGGGGCCACGAGCTCAGCTTTTATTTACGCGCCGGCATATGGAGAGTATGCTGCATGCGGGGCGGAGAGTGGAATCTGGTTCGGCTCTGTCCTGAGGAAGCTTTCTGGTCACTGGTTCAGGTCCCCTGCCACAGATGCCCTCTGTCAATCTGCCAGGCTGCAGGACATTTGCGGTTTAGATTCTGCATGATAGACACACACACACACACACACACACACACACACACACACACACACAGAAGTACTACTCTCTCTTTCATGTATGTTTCATCATGTCCCTTCCTCTTTCCTTACCGTCCTACCAGGGCAGATAACATTTGACAATAAGGTTACATTATTTGATGAATAAACATCAGTTAATGCATTAACTAACAGTTAACAGTTAACTAATGGTCGATGGTCGAAATCTCTTTGAGATTTCTACTTTAACTAAGGTTATTTAATAGAGTAACCCTAATACTAACCCCTATGCTACTGGCATATAATAATGCTTATTTGAATGAATGTTGATGAAATGAATGTTAATTACTTGTAAATAAATCCCCCCCCCCCCCCCCCACACACACACACCAAACACACACACACACACACACACACACACACACACACACACACACACACACACACACACACACACACACACACACACACACACACACACACAGACACACACACACCAAACACACAGACACACACAAACATGCATAATGCAACATGCACATCACTACCAAGTACAAGTTGTAAACAATTACATTGTGCATCCAACCAAAGTAAAATATGTTTAAATTGCAGAAACATGCATACAAACAAATTTATGCAAAAATATTTACGAACATAAACACTGATTTACTTGCGGCCATTCTTATTTCCCACTCTCCCCATTCTCCCCCCTATTTTCGGGAGTCTTTCTCTGGCTGCAAAATAATTAGCATGTGGTGCTGCCCGCCAAGATTAGACTGCTAGGCAGGCAGAGAGTGGAATGTGTTCTTACAATGCGGTTGTGTTCACATTAACTAATCCTGCCGCGATACGCCACTCGCCTTATAAACAGATCAGTTTGAAGTTCTCGGTCTAGTTCTGGTCATGTTTAAACATTTCAAGTTGGTAGTTTATCATTGTTTTCGCAGCAGGTATAAAAGGGACAATCTAACACCAGCATCCTGCACTTTATTTATTTTTTCTGATGAGAATGATTGTCTGCAATAGCTGACCTTGACCTAAAGGGGGCAGCGCCACTCTGGTGCGGCGCAGCAACATGATCACACATCCAGCATGCACTGCCAAGACGTCGCGCACCCGACCCTATTTGTGTGTGACTACTTATATGTAGTCTCCTCCGTGCCCAATGTACCCCTGGCTTAAAATGTTGAATTGATTAACCTTTTCGCTACACTCCCATTGAAAGCGCATGGCAGCAATCGAGGAGGAAAAAAAGAGAAAAAAAAATAGACCCGTCACACTTTAAACAGTTTAGTGATGAGGGCAAAGACGAAGGAAAAGGTGTAAGACCCCATTTGTTCTTATCTAAAACATGTCATATCACATCAGGCGGTTAGTTATTCAGCCACGCAAGGCGTGCACGCAGCTGTGATCTGCGGTCGCGACCCCGTCCTCTGATTGATACGATTCCGTATCGGACATTAGAGGTATAAGCTGTGATGGTCTGACACTATGACGGCGGTGTTTTGAGTAGCTTTGAGGGAAACTTTCTCTTTCTGTTTGTGTCAGTGCGACCCGGTGATGCGCGGCGGTGTACAATGACTGTTCAAACCCGGGAATGGAGAGCACCAAACGAACCGACCCATGCCTCTTCCTTGAAGCACCAGGTATGAGGGGAGGGGAAGACAGCTTGTTATGACGTCCATTGATTGTTTCAAGTCTGATTTCAATTATTTTAGTCTATGCTTAATTTTGATGACATGTTTCAAGCTAACACCAGTTATGGGTAGTTTCTTCTCCATATAGTGGACTGTCCACTATATGCCAAGAGGTGTCCCTTATTTGAAACTCTGGGAGTTGGCAACCCTAAGTGGACACCACCATACGGTTTTATGAGTTTGTAGATAAGTTAAACACTACAAACATGGCGTCTTTGCCATTTTCCGCCCAAGCCAATAGTGAAGGGTCGTTCGCGAACGAGTCGGCTCTTTTAAGTGAACGATGGGAGTCGGCTCCCGAACGCAAGCCGTTGTCTTTTTTGTTCTCCCGCGCTACGGGTGCTACATGCATTCGTTCTACGCGTGCTATGCGTGTCACGGCGCATGCATGGCAGCCAGCAACCAATCACGAGAACAAGCAGCGAGGGGCGGGGGATTTCGATGCGCGATACACGTTGCCTGTGACTGACAGGAGGAAAAGAGGAGAGAGACGAGTGCGAGCGTGCGAGTACAAGATGAACACAAAGGTCAACACGCGCGCACATGTCAAAATGAGCGTCGGAATTACGGCATGGCACCATTATTAAAGGTGTACAGTAAGAGGTAATATGAAGAGCCGTTTGGGAGCCGAAAGAGCCGGCTCTTGTTGGTGAGATCCGGAGAGATCAAGAGATCCGGCTCTCTAAAAAGAGCCGAAATTCCCATCACTACAAGCCAAGACAGACCAAAGGTTTACCCGGGTAAATGAAATCCTGTAAGCGTGGCTTATTTACCACCCCGTCCACTTCCAACATAAACTGAATTCCTACGCAAGCTCGTTTACCTTGTGTCTCTCTGGGAATAAACCACGTGTTGAACATTTCAAAGTCAAGTCAAAGTCAAAGTCACTTTATTGTCAAGTGTGTTACGTGCATGACATACAACACAGATGAAATTGCAGTCCTCTCTCTTGGTCCCACGGTGCAAACAAGCAATAAAAAAATACATTTTCTATTAGTAGAAAATATAAGTCAACAATTAACAGACATAAATAAACAATCAGCGATCAACACGACAAAAGATAAATATAGATTTACCACTATCCGAGTCATGCCTAGCCCGAAACGACGACACCACAAAGGATCAAATTAGTTTTTCATCAGGAGACAGCTTTGCTATGACGTCGATTGATCGTTTCAAGTCCCATGATATTGGTCCATGGAACCCAAAATAATGGCACACACTGTGGGCTGTGCCAGCACACGCAGCACGTTTCATTTTGGAAAGCGTGCGTATGAAAATACAAAATATTAATCTCCCCCCCACCCCCCCCCCCCCCCCTCCAGCAAATCCATCAGCTAATAAGAGTTGATTCGAAAGACAACGTGCAGCACACTAAGCATATTAAATTATAATCTTCAATCAATAGTTTCACCTTTTACTAGAGTCTACTTAGACAGTGTTTGGTTTAACTACTCTTTTAATCAAACATTGCTTTTGCTTACATATGTAGATTTATAATTATAAGTTCTTGTTCTGTTCAAATAAAAAGTGACCAGACATTGTCAGTCGTTGAAGGAGTGGTAGGTAAGTATGGTGTCTGAGTACATTAATTGCAAAGACCAAAAGCTCTCCCTTTAAAACACTTCACTCTTACGTACTGGTTAAGAGGTTAGGGTTAGGGTTAGGGTTAGCAAGAAAACAGCAAGAAAAGCCCCACCATCCAATTAAAATCGATTTCTTTACTGCTCCGCCTTGTTAGAGCTCCTTGTTTATTTCTTTAATTTAACCAAGTGTGCCCAAAATCCAAAACAATAATTTTGTTATTCTGCATCCACATTTGAAATCAGCTTATCTGCACCTGGCAAGAATGAGCCGGAGTCTTGCTGGGAGGCGTATTATTCCATCCCATGATATCAAGACTAACACACAGGTGGATATGTTGCTTTGGCACGTTTGCGTGTTACAAATCAATCCTGAGCGATCCAATCACCTCAGCCTACCTGTTTGTCCTGCGCCCATATCCGCACTTTGCACTATGTCATTGTCACTTTCCTGGATGTTAGTAAGTTGTGCTCTGAATGCCATTTCACTTTGTCTTGTAGGCATAGGTCAACCGGCCTATCATTGAAAAGGCAGTGCTAAGATTATCTATCATCTGACAGAAAACGGAACAAAAACCAACGATAACAAATGAAAGAGGTTTGTCAGAGAACATGGAACGGTTGCGTGTGTCACGCCGTGATGAAACAAAAACCTCAAACCTCACGCGAAAAAAACCTCCAGGCTAGCGAAGAAAAGCGGACATGTAAAATGAAAAACACACGTTCAAAGAGAGCATGTGACAAATGTCCCCTCTGTGATCGTGCCTGGGGTCCAACGTCGGAGAACACGTGTCTTTGTGGATCTGAGGGGGGGGGAGGGAAATCACACAGCTGCACGCATGTTACATCACAGGGACCAAACTGTGTACGAGCAGATGAGAACCACCACTCTCCGAACTGCTGACAGGAAAAAGCCGAGGAGGTGCGGCCTTGCGGATCAGTGTGCGTGTGTGTGAACGAAGATGTACACTAAGGCGCAGGGTGTATGTGGGATGTGTTGCGTAAGGGGGGGGGGGGGGGGGGGGGGGTAGTATGTATGAGAGGAGATGAAGCAGGCAGATAAATGTACCCCCGTGTTCTATGAAGCAGCCGGATAACGAGGGGGAGGATACCGGTGCCTTGGGTTTTAACGAGCCGGGGACCACGACAACTCGGGATCAAGGAGGAGAATCGAGTGTGTGTGTGGGGGAGGTACTTTTTATTTAAATGTAAACGGTAGAGACCCTGGTAGGATGTCGTCGTACATTAGCGGTGCGTTAGCATCAGACATTGTTAACAATCTTTCCGCTTGTTGTATGACAGTATATGTTTACGTTGTCGTCTGTGCTATTCTTGGGCACAGCCGTGGCCCACGGACTCGCAAAGAGTAGTTTGTTTTTGCCATGACAGCTCGACGTGCTGTGGATGTGTCATTTACATCACAAAACGGCAAAGGCTGCGCGCAATCCCGGGTGCAATCGGAAAATTGTCGGGGAAGGGTTGCAGGTACGGCAGTGGAGACCTTTCTCTCCCTGGACCCACTGCAGGGAAGGTCTTCGGTTCAAACCAATCTGGAACTCCCTTTTGTGTGCAGTCGTGTCACACGGGGCTCCCCTGCGTTGCTCCGACCTCGCC
>NC_140273.1:231254-365969 GCF_964030765.1 Micromesistius poutassou | reverse complement strand
TGCCCGGGTATCTGGTTACTTCTCAATCAGTTCACTGACACACAAGCCACCCTGTGCCCACTAATCTAATCAGCCGGGTCAATTGCCATTCGATGTCTGGCCCCGCTCAACTCATCCTTTTTGCTTACGGCTGCAGATTACATGCTATACGTGGTCCATATGTTTGCCTACATTCTGAATTGAAAGTATGAGAACATAAAATAAAACGTTAGAAAAAAATCAACTCATTTTAAATCAGCTCATTGGTTTTAGTGCCCCAGATTGCACTGAAATGGCAGAAGACTGCGAGGAAGATGTATCGCTTTGCATCGGAACGGGGATGCTGTATTTCACAGACAATTAGCTGTGAAGACACTAAACAGGGACCTTCTTCAGTTCCACACTCTAGAGTCACGCAATCACCCACGCTGAATCTGGCCCGAACAAATGAAGCCCTCTTGTGACTACGCGGCTGTGAAATTGATACTAAGAACAGTATGCGGCGGGGTTTGTTAAAATGGGGGCGATGCACAAAGTTAAGGGAAATAAATAGCATTGATTTCTCGGACGTGGACGTCCTCTGTACGGACACTTTTTGAGAACCTTGGTTGAAGCAGGTTTGGAATAGTGGGTCTGGCACGGCTCGATCCAAGGGGCGGGATAAACAGTTGTCTGTTTCGAATTCCCTCTGCACGCAATAGGACAGCGCTACCATCAATCATGTGGCAGGGACCGCACGGACTTCACACGGAACCGTCGCTAACTCAGTCGTCGTTACGTTAAGCCCGCCCGCCGACTCTATACAACGATGCGATTGGCCTGACCAGAGTTTGGTTGTTCCAGCTCGCGAGCTGGAACAACGGCGAGTTGCTGGACTCCCCTCGCTGCAAATTGTGTGTGTGTGCTGCCGCGAGGGGCGTATAGATTTCTAGGCTAGGTTGAGAAGGCTTTGTCTAGGAATGTCATCCGTTCATCTATGGCTAATAATCCTGACATTGGCAACCGACTTGGGGTCGGTTCCCAGGTGTCCACTGTTTTCTAGAGTGGGACAAAAAAACGACAGAGCAAATGGTGCCAAGTGGATTAATACAATAGTTGTTATATTCATCGAGTCCATCCATATACATACTGTATAGATTTTATTTAAATATCTTCCATTAAACTGACCAAGTAAAAATTGTCCCCCAACAACATTAATACACTTCAGGAAATTAATGACAATAAGGGAAACTGGGCCCAAATAAAAAGAAGCACATTTTTTCGACTTCATTTTACACATTTTACACTCGCACGCCCGCAAAACACACCGTGGTGTCGGGGAGACGGGGAATTGTTTCCGTCATTGATCGGCTTGAGCTTTAAGCGCGGCACACTGTCTCGCTCACTGTCTCTCCTAGTAAGCCCCCCCCCGCCCCCCCCCCCCCCCCCCCCCCCCCCGGGACTCATTCAGGAGAAATGGATCTGCTCTCACAGCGGCTTTAGCAGGGCTCTGAGCTCCAACCCCACCTATTGTTCACAACACATGTGGGTTCAGCACTGACGATAAAAATGCACGCGTGTGTGTGTGTGTGTGTGTGTGTTTACCCTAACACAAGGAAGGAAGGTTTCAGAGAGCAGAGAGGTTTTAAGTCTGCTCCTGACTGAGCCGAATTGTGTTTTTCCAGATATCCTTTTTCCCTGAGAGCAGCCAAGAAGCAGAGGCTGGGTTGGGGGGGGGGTCTCAGAATCCAGGGGAAGTGGGAGAGAAGCCACACAAGGGCGTGGACTCAACTGGACTCAGAAGGGAATCTTCTCTGGGAATCTTTGGGGGCCAAATGTATTGCGTATTGATTCGGGCCAAATTAACCATGAACTCACCCTCACACCAAACCCCCCAAACAACAGACCCGTTCTCTCACGTGTACGTTGGGTCAAACAACTCCCCACACGTCTTGCAGTGTCTCCATCTCACTCACTCACTCTTCAAACGGCCTCCTGATTCGATCTGTCTGTCTGTCTGTCTGTCTGTCTGTCTCTCCCACCTCATCTCACCTGTTGTGTTGTTCCTTCCTTTGACGGCCAACCCACCGCTCTGAAGCGCCCCCCCCCCCCCCCCCCCCCCTTCGTACATATAGGAGCGAGCGCCGCAGGATGGAGGAGGTGGGGGGGGGGGTCACATGTCACAGGGAAAACAGCGGTCAGCAGCGCCTGCTGGCGTTTTGCTCGGCATCACGCCCACTGCTTCAAGACCCACGGCTACAGTGAGCACACCGGTCAGGGAACTGTGTCATTAGGTTTAACTGCACATAGTTAGCAGGCTCCGGCAAGAGAGAGGGAGGTGTGTGTGTGTGTGTGTGTGTGTGTGTGTGTGTGTGTGTGTGTGTGTGTGTGTGTGTGTGTGTGTGTGTGTGTGTGTGTGTGTGTGTGTGTGTGTGTGTGTGTGTGTGTGTGTGAAATAAAAAGAGAAAGAAGAAAGTGAGCCAGAGGCAGGTAATGGCTCCTCTTGAATCGTCTGTGATTGAGTCATGCGAGTTGAGCTTGAAGTGCGACGGAGTGGTTGGTGGTCGTTGAACCAGACCCACGGGGGGTGGGCAGCCGGGGGGGGGGGGGGGGGGGCGGCTGGGGGGGCATGTGATGTGACTGCTATTGAGTTCCTGAGATCAGTGTTGGCTCCAGAAGCCACCTGGGGGGGGGGGGGGGGGGAATTGTATTTTTCAATGTGCTGTCAATTCGGGGGAAATGTTGGTTGGATCAATTATTTCTTGTAAAACTGTAAAAGAAAAAAAAAAAGTGTTTCGGAAGTGTTTATCTCAGTCCCTTATTCTATATATATAGAATAATATACTATCTATATATATAGATTCAATAGTTGGTTTGAGTGCTTGTTTGCCATGGACAAGGTTGTGTACAACATCGTGGTTGTTTTGAGTGCTGTGGACTGCTTATTTTCTCGATTTATTTCTGTGTTTCATAAAGTTTTGTGTTGTCGTTTGCTCTGAACGGGAAGGTTGCAAAGCGGTTAATATCACCTCGGTGTCCAAGGAAAGCAGTTAGCCTCTGCTGTTCTCTGCTTTATTAAAGAAAATAGATATGAAGCATATCAACAATTTTAACGTGGCAGAAGTTCTCAGGTGAACTCATGATGTGCTTTGAGTTTCGGGGGGGGGGGGGGGGGGGGGGGGTGGTGCCTGCCTGCTTTTCTCAATAACAAAAAAATCAATTCTCAATTCTCTGCCTCATTTGTCGCTGGCGGCACAGTCTCGGCGAGCCTTGGAATCCCATTTGATAATCAAGCATTAAAGCCGAGGATAAAAGACTATTATGGGAGGCGATCACAAAGGGGGAGATAACCCCACGCAGCAAGTGAAATATCGTCAACATAAAATGCAATTAAGGAGCAGTGTGAACTGAGGATAGACACGCCCGTGTGGGGAGGGGGGGGGGGGGGGGGTGGGGGGTGGTTCCGCTTACATTATCTTGACCGGGATCAAATGAACACACAGGATATGATTGCCCGGTCAATTTTACCCACATGGCTACAGCTCAACATTTTCATCCTGGTATTAGGAGAATGTGCTCTTTGCGTTGTAGATATAAGAGCACGACAACCATCAGGTGTGTGTGTGTGTGTGTGTGTGTGTGTGTGTGTGTGTGTGTGTGTGTGTGTGTGTGTGTGTGTGTGTGTGTGTGTGTGTGTGTGTGTGTGTGTGTGTGTGTGTGTGCGCGCGCATGATTTATATAAAAGAGTTTATGGGGAAATGCATAGCTTATATTGTATGTACAGTATGTGTGTGTGTGTGTGTTTGTTCAACTATTGATCAACTATTTTCTAAAGAAAATGGTTTAGAATGACGTGCGTGTGTGCATGCAAATGTCTACGTGTGTGTGCTCATACTGTGTGTGTGTGTGTGTGTGTGTGTGTGTGTGTGTGTGTGTGTGTGTGTGTGTGTGTGTGTGTGTGTGTGTGTGTGTGTGTGTGTGTGTGTGTGTGTGTGTGTGTGTGTGTGTGAATGCCAGGCTGCCCTCACAGCCGCACACAGCGCAGAACTCCTGAGTGCTCGGTGTGGTTTCAACACCGCAAGACAACACGACCCGCGGTGAAGCCAGCAACATTTCTAGCAAGTCAATACTGCTAATCAATAGCCCCTTCGAGGTAGCCAGCCTGGGGTAAGCGATGACAACGGGTTTTAAAGGCGCTCTCATGAATACGGTGGCAAGCTTGGCACGCATGTAGCCAGCGCCTCATTTGCTTCCACCTCATGCCTTTGACCGTCAAGCTGTTCCTCGTTTCGTTTCAAAGAGCGGTACGGCGGCAAGCGCATGCTCGTCTCTCCTTTGGCTAATGATGGGTATGTTTCATCCAAATCCCCTCCCCTTCTTCTGGTAACACTTTGAGACGGAAGTCAAAGCCAAACTTTGTTTGTCATTGTTTTTAAGACGCCTGCTTGTTTGTGATTATCTCGAAAGAACTTGTTGTAGGACAACCCGACAGAGCCGTATGGAGCATACGTTGAGGTCCCTTATGGGATGCCTCCATTTTTCACATTGTACGTCAAACGCACAGGCGGTACGACTCAGCTGAAAACAATTTAGGTGGCTGGTGGCTGCTCTTTTTAATGACGTTATTCATACAACTTTTAGCTGTTTTGTATTTTTGTATTTTGTATATCACAAAATAGGCAACTCGCAAACAACCGTCAAATGCAAAAGTTAAAATTGTTTACACCACTGTTTTCACCATGTCACCATTATTAATAGGTGCAGTTTGGGATATTGTCATTTTATTATCTTTGATGATAAAACAAGGGTTATTTTTATGCATCTTGCTCCAGGAAGTAAGAATGTTTGTGTATGCGTATGTTTTAAGAAAGGGCATTAAATAAACATCCGCTGTCTGACAGAATGACAGAAAATACATAGAGATGTAGAATTGAATAGCAAATAGACGTAGGTTGTAAGGGAAAGATAGAGAGAGCATGGAAGACAGAGGGAGAGCGTGAGAGAGACTTTTGGTCTTGGAAGTGTAACGTCATGAGATATATTCCTCAGATGGCTCTGGTCAAAAGTAATGTTACAGAAACTAGAGGGAACAGGGCAAGACTTTAATGCGTTGTTTATAGGGATGTGCGATAACTTTTTTTTTTAACCGATACCTTTCAGCTCCTAAAGGCCGATACCGATTACCGATAACACACACACATATACATATACATGATCATGACATTGTCGCGCAGACATCAGTAGAATCAATGGGGGGGGTTTAGGGGGCTGGCTTGCAAGGGGCAGGATATGACGTAGGGTCGAGGTTCACAGTACGGCCCTGTCACTCAGGTGTGTTTTGGTCTGACCGCAGACAGCAACGGAGGCAGAATGGGCGGAACTCATCGCAATCATCTTAAATGTTGCTGCAGCGATGCATCATATATTCCGTTGCATCCACAACATCCGCATCAATCGATGAAAGATTGGAGCATACAGTTACAGACAAATAGAAGAAAACAACAAATAAGAAAGGCGTTGCGAATGACTGCGTTACCGGAGGAAGAGAGCGTCTTCTTTTGCTTCATTTCACATCTAACAAACACTGGGACAAATGTAGTTGATATCTCTGTTCAACTGAGAAAACAGGGAGTGGAAGGCCGGGACCCTATAATGTTCAGCTAACTGTTGTCAATAATGAGTGTTACGAGAGTAGCGAGATGTGTGTGCGCGGGAATGGCAGTGTGTGTGTGAGTGAGTGGACGAGCGAGGAGAGCGAGCGGTAGCGTGTGTCAGTTTAGTGAAGTAACGAACGAGTCCGGTTGTGTCTGTGCAAACGTGTATTGTAACGTTAGTGAAACTAAGAATAAAATACCCAGCCTGTCAATCATCGGCGGCCGCTTCATTCCGACCATATTCCGACCTATAACTTAAGCAGACCCACTGCCGGTCAAAGTGAAGGGTGGTACCCCCGAGAGAACATCTCCCCTGTGCTCCTCGACTACGGTCTGGGAGCCGACAGCAGGAAAAGTGTAACATAATATTAATAAAAAACATTTTCTATATCCGCGTGCAGTTATGAACTCATGTATTGTAATTGATTGTATGATGTGTACTTTTAGGGTTACGATAAGACCTTTATTTTAGCGTTAGTGGGAGCGGGGCACTGAAATTATATAGCCTATGTTATCGGGGCTATTCGTCATGATATCAGACTTATCGGAATGACGTAATAATTTCTGTTATCGGCCCGATAATTATTGTGCACCCCTAGTTGTTTATGCAATTTGTAATTAACAATTGATGATATACCTTTTTAAAAATGAAATTGAGAAACAAATGAGACGGTGTGGAATGTGTATCCAATGAGGAATGTGTGGTGCTGTTTTTTTTTTATATTGTATTACTTATCTATCTATGCTAATGAACATGATGTTGACAAATCCTCGAAGTGAATTTCCCCTGCGGGATAATTTCTTAGTGTGTCACCATATCGAAAAGCCAATGCATCGGAGCATTTGTTTATTCTCTCACAATCCAAATCAGCAATGCACACATTCTCAAACGACAGGAAGAGTCGGTGGTCTCTTCAATCCCTAATTGAGTACACAAGAATAATCACATTACCGCCGCAATCTACCAGAATATGGCTAATGACTTTCTCTGGCTAATGGCCTCCGCGGAGATGACAGACAGAAGTTTAGTTTTTTGAGTTGTGTTCGGATGATGACAGATGTGCCAGCCAGTCTTCGTGACAGGGTATAAGTGACAATTCATTCGTAGAAAAGGTGCTGCTCATTTGTCTGTTGTGTTTGTCAGTCTGGGACTAGGCGAGGGAGCCCAAAGGTTGTGTCAGGACAGCATTAGGGCCACACATGAGAAAAAAAAATTGAGTTCTGACTTGATTTTTTTGTTCTTATGTGTGGCCATAATTCTCTTCCGTACAATTCAGCCCTGCTTCCCTTCCAAATGTCCTGTACTTTACTGCCTCATACAAATATGATTTTATGTATATTTTTGGGCCACAGAAATCTGCTCTCTTTGTGCTTTGGGGTTAACGCTGCAGTTTAGTTTCACAAATCCATATGGCATTGTGGTGGCCGTTTTATATACTGTATAGATATAGATATATGTCATTGACTTTCATTGACCCCAAGTAATAAGGCCTGCTATTGATACAGGAACTGCAAACGTTAGATTTCGGGGGGTGGTCAACACAAACCCTTTTCACAGATAAAAACAAGGTTTTCTTGCCAGATTTGATTCCATTGTATGGTGTTTATCGTAACCTCCGCAGCTCAGAGTCAACAGAGACGGCTTCATCTCCTTCTTTTGTTTACATGTATTGCTTCAGACAACAGAGAGACAGTAATCAGATACGGTTTGATTCATCATCTTCTCCCAATGGATTAGCGTTGATGCCTGACATCGGCTCCTCCCCCCCCCCCCCCGTCTGTCAACGCCCTGCCAGAGGCTCTGGCTTTGGGGGAGACTGACAACCCCTACACCCCCCCGCCACGACGGTTCTACACCTTAGACGATGGTTATCGAGGGTGAAGCTATCCTCATTTTCACACACACACGCACACACACACACACACACGCATGCACGCATATGTAAAGCGCTTTGGGTGTCTTGATACCCCACACCGTATCACTACTATACGGCAGTTCGCCCGGACGTTCTTTGTGTATTACAGTGAAAGACCTAGAAACAGCGGGCACAGGGATAGTGCGCCGGGGCGGCCGCGGAACTCCTCAAGCCTCAAGACGTCTTGCTTTGATCGGACCCATTTCCACACACACACTAGCCCATGGACTGCGGAGCAATAACGCCCTATAGCTGCTCCCTAACGACCTGCGTGTCCCGTGCTCCCCCCCCCCCCCCCCCCCGGTTAGGAATGCCTGCTAAATAACTCCGCAGTAACAATATGTGGTTGTGCTGAGCTCACTGTTGGGTGCCTGATTGTTTTGAAGAAAAATAGAAAATGGCCTCGTTCTCTTTTAAACACAAAAGGCAATCACGAGCACTTGAGTATATGCAGCCCGCCGGAACTTCATAAGCGAACAGCGCTCCCCGAGATGGGGCGGGGGGGGGGGGCGGGGGTTTCTTATTATTTCTGCCGAGAGATTAAAATTGAAGATGTCCCCAGGAGGTGGGCTCGTGTGGGTGACTTGTGTGACATGTCATCATGAGGCGGTTAGCGTTTCGACGCCGCCCGGGTCTCCCAAGCGCTCTCTTATCCTTTAAACGGCTGCCGTTTGGAGGCAACAAACAGGGTTATTAGGGGATATTTTTACCTCTTTTCTATTTGAAGAAGAAGAAAAAGGAGGAGGGCTCAATCAAACAACATTAGTGCAGATTTTTCAAGAAATGACCAACAGCAAATTAAGTTTGTTTTTGTCCTCTTTAGGCCACTGAGTAGGCTATTGTACAACTCTGAATAAATTTGGAGAATAATGGCCCCAGATTTGTTAGAACTTGCTACGGCCTCAAGTGGGAAACCTTATTGATACAATAGGAGGTAAACCATGCAGCCATTGGGCAGAGCACAATGAACACGTTGGTATTTCTGTTGGATATGAACGTTATTAGTTAAAGGGCAGAAACAGTGGAAGCAGATAAATGGAGTAGAAGAATGGTAGCGCACTATTACGTAATTCTTTATCAAGCGCACTGCAGAGAAATCTGAAGGAAGATGATATTTTGTTTGGATCGTAGGACCAAAGTGTGTGCCAACCACTCTGCACGCATCAATTACAGACCAGAATAATAAATATCAGAAACCAAATGGCTTGTCCGTTTCATAGTCTGTTTCTATGCCTGTTCATCGTGACCAAACTGCCACACGTTTGGTGGGGCCGTGATGCATGCCGGAGCCCTGTTCTGTTGCCCACAGTCAGTGCGTTCACATTTGATAGCTTGATAGGATTAAACCATACACTGACTTGCCACTCAAACAGACAGCTGTCTCTTGTCTGAGTATACATGCCGATCAGAGAAATCTGATAAATAGCCGGAGCATGGCTGACTCCGCTGGCGCTGTATCCCTTTTCAACAAGTGGTTGTAGAGCAACTTCTGGTTGTCCTATAGGTCACATGAACAACAAACTATCTGGCGGCATTCAAGTTATTGTTTAATTCAATATTTTCATTTTATTTAGCTCTCGCAATTGGTGAAGCATGAACCGGGTCTCCTCGCCCGTCCAGAAGTGAGTTGTTGAGCTTTATTCTTTGAAGCCATGTGTCGTTTGTCCTTTCCGGCAACTACACTATTATATTATGTCGTCTCTTTCCACTTCCCGGTGAAAGCCCCGGCGGAAATCCGATTCCGATACGATGGCCGAATGTACGTGCTGTTAGTTTGGCGACTATGAACGACTTATCTAGGTGTTCTTGTCAGATTATGGGATGTCTGTCTTATGGTCCGCTATTGGTCCGATGTAGGTCAGACTAAGATTTCACATGCAGTTTACATGCATTTTAAAAGTCCAGACAGTGTCTGATGCCATCAGAAATGTAAATTTCTAGCGCCATGAAACCCCACTGAGTGAAACTAAATATACTTGACCTCTGAAAAAGAGTTTAAAGTGTGTTTTTTCTTTTGCTCCTCACACTAGTTTGGTCCTGTTGCATCAACACTGGTCCGTGCAAAATGCAATATTGGGTAACAAAAAATTAAATACGACAATGAATAACACTGTGTGTTTAGCCAATGAATAGGCTCTAACATTGAGTTAGGCTCTTGCATTGAAACACCCAAAGAAAAGGAAACAAAAAAACACTTTTCTCACCTCCCACCTGCGTTATTTTCAAGGGAAATTGTTGATAACCTAGATTCAATCACGAAAGACCACAAAATAATTTTTACCTCCACTTAAAAGACAATTCCTGTATTTTGAACATTGAGTCCCCTTTCTGGTTTGTCTAGGATGAAATAGAGTGGTTGATACCAACATTTTGACTATTGGTCCTGTCTCGGGTATTTGGCTCATTTAGAATCGCCCCTGCCTGCTTCAGAATGGCTGGCTACGGGCATTCACAAACCTGTCCTTAAAACAACCCTAAACGTTTGTTTACAGAAACGTGCAACTCACCGAGTGGTTAGTGGTGTTTGTTGATGTTCCGTATCAAGTATCGTAGCGAAATAGAGTTTCTGTCGTGTTTTATTTGGCATTTTGTTTATCCCATTGAAACGGAAACCGGACCGGAACTGGAAACGGAAATGTGGCTGTTTGGTTGTTGTTACATTTGGTTGTAGTCTTTTCGCTCGGTTCTCCGTCTCAACAGTAGGGCTAGACCGAGCGAAAAGACTACAACCAGCCCCCCCTTTCCGTTTCCGGTCAACGAGCAATGGATTTACAAAACACCAAATAAACACGACAGAAACTGTATTTCGCTACGATACATGATTTGGAACATCAACGAACACCACTCACCACTCGGTGACATTGCACATTTCTGTAAACAAACAGTTTAGGTTTTGTTTTATGGACAGGTTTGTGAATGCCCGTAGCCAGCCATTCTGAAGCAGGCAGGGGCGATTGTTAATGAGCCAAATACCCGAGACAGGACCAATAGTCAAACTTTCGGTGTCAACCACTCTATTTCATAGACGCCGACTACAAAGTGAAGCGGTCACAGGTTCCTATTAAAAGTCTGTGCCAAACTCCATGTCAGGTCACATTAGAACTGAAGAATGGACCCTTTTGAGCGTCACGTGCAATTCTTCTGGACATTTATTTAAATCTATTTAAACCGCAATTTATTTCAGGGTTTTGCGAAATAGAAGAAGCAACAATGCAACATTCATATTTCACCTGATGAATAAACCATGACGCATTGGCGTGTGAAAGCGCTAGCTGGGAGCCGCTGCTTTGTATCCATTAGGATGCAATGGAGTGTAAGGAAAACGCTGCTAACATATGATGCATGCTTTTCCATTAAATAGGAATAACGCCACCAAGACGCCACGGCCACAATAATAACAGCAGCGCGTTCTGACCGCGGTGTAACCTGTGGCGAATGAGAGCACTGCATCAAAACAATGCAAATGATGAGCTTGTGTGGTTGTTGAATGGGGAACACCTACGCGCACGCACACACGCACGCACGCACGCATGCACGCACGCACGCATATACATGCACTGTGTACACACGCGTACACACACACATGCATGCACACACAAACACTGAGTACACACAAACGCATACACTTACAACACGCACACACACACACACACACACACACACACACACACACGTGCATATACATACACACACACACACACTGTACACACGCATATACATACACTGAGTAATCACACACACACACACATACACACACACACACACACACACACAAACTTTACGCAGGCATATGCAACACGTGCAAGCGCAATTTTAAGCGTCATAAAGGTTTGTGATATAGAAATGTCACGAAAGCATTTCCTGTGGTAAAACACAGCGGGCCCTAAAATCCCCCAGTGGATATAGATTCAGGGGCTGACGCAGCACTTTCACTTCTAAAAAGGGCACTGCTTCAGTGGCGGTGGAGGAGCCAGAGCCCACCAGCTTAATAGAGCTCCCGGCTTCACCCTTGGCAAAGTTCCCCGCTGTCCAGTGATTGAGGCCCGCTGACACCTTCTCAATACGTCCGTCACCTCTCTCCTGTTTTCTTACACCAGGCAGCTGGTGTCTCCGGGGAGGAGTGGACCACACCCCCACACCCCACACCCCACACCCCCACACCCCCACACCCGCATGTGCACGCACAGCACACGCACGCACACGCACGCACATGCACGCAAGCAAATATGTATGCATGCATGCACACCAAATGCTTGCGCATGTAGGCACACAATCCAACTGCACACACACACACACACACACACACACACACACACACACACACACACACAGACGCCTGCATGCCTGTACACACATGCCCACACTCACACAGACAAACACACACACACTGCGACATAAACACAACCCCGCAAACACCCTTAACAACTCTCAGACACACACACTCACACAAATGTACTGCCCCTGTGTGTATGTATATACACATCTTCATTTATTTTTTCCACCCAGACACACTCATCTGCTCGCACACACACACACGAACATGCATGCACATGCACACACACACACATCCCTGCATTTGTTATTTGTCCCTGTACTCCTGTTGGGGCCTCTTGGACCAGAGCAACATTGAAAATAAGAAACTGTTCTTAATTGTTTTTATCTGGAAAAATAGAAGGTTTACACATACACACACATGCAGCCACTCAAAAATATGCGCATACAGACACACACGCACACACACACAATCTACCCTCTACCTCTATCCTTCGTCGTAGGACTATCCACGACTGTCTCTGTGCCTTGGTGCCACAGGGCACCGCCCTCTCTCTGACAGATGGGAGATGTGTAGGGAGAGCTCAACTCTGGAAAAACCCCCGGGTTATGACAGCAGTAACATGGTGAATAAAAACGTATTAGAAACAATCTGGAGCGCTCGCCTGTTAAAGCGCCACAATCTGTTTCAGCCAAACGATCTTAATTTTATATAGAAAATCTCGACGAAACGTAAGGGGCCAAGTGGGAAGCTTTGTAAAGTTCGTATCTGGGTCACTTTACTTTCATTGTCTTCCCCTTCCCTTGTGGAGAGATGTCTGTTCACGCTTCTTCCTCACGAGTTTGCAGGCATATGCAAGGAATTTTTTCTGAGGCTAAACGTGCCACAAGAGAGACGGAGCGACAGCGGTGTGGAATAAATACCCTGCCACACTGCCGGGGAGACGAGACGGATGGAAGCCTGGAACCACGGCAGCCACAGCAACCTTCAGCTCCGTGGTGAAGGCGAACGATATGGCACCGGAGCTCTGGCTGGATCGTTCAGCCAATGGCCTTTGACCGAAGCAGCATAGGTGGGGTGGATGTATCCGACTAATGAGGCCTGGCACCGCAGACCGCTCACCTTAACAACCACCGGGAACCACTTTCACAGGCACTTGTGGCAGCCAGTAATTCCTATCAAAACACAGGGGATTTGGATACCGGCGATAATGCCTGTGGTAGCGTACGGTTTAATAACAATGTCAATGTCAAGCGCTGTTACTCTCCCATTTCCCCGGCGCTTTCAAATGAACTCTCAAATCCATAAGAGGATATTACACAATGTACAATTGTCAAGTACGGCCTTCGTAATCTCCACCGATAATATAAGAACGCACAAAGAAATATCGTGTTGTGGAATTGGAAATTAGGAGAAAGAAAACCAGAAAAAACGACCCCACTGTCAACACTGGCATCGCTCGTGCTCCGAAATCCCCCTTGATGATTAAAACCACCACAGCCTTTCTTCACTCAGGGCGGGGCAACGGCAAGGAAAAAGGGAATAATTCCCCCCAAAATAGCGAGCACCGTTGGCAATTTCTACCCACCTGGAATAGTCTTGGTCGCGGTAGGACGGATCTGCATCATTACCCTGGCCCTATGACAGGGGGGGGGGGGGGGGGAGGGGGTGGTGGTGGCCCATGCATGACCCCTTGACCTCTGCTGGGCATTGGGAGGGGGGAGGAGGACCCCCCCCCCTTTCCCCCTGGTGTTGGGGAAGATGTGTGCTGACAAGGCACACATCTTTGTGCTACCTCCACCATGCATGCAGCCTTCAATTAATGAGGCTTCTCCAGTACTCTGCACAGGGGTGGGTGGGGGGGGGGGGGGGGGGGCGGGTGGGGGGGTGAGCTGGGATGGGAGGTGAGGCAGGGGGCGGAGCCTCTGTTGTCATGGAGGTGAAGAGAGAACTGTACTAATAAGTAAAGTCCACAGGGCAGAGCAGACATCTATAGATATATGGTGAATTCCACCTACCCCCCCCCCCCCTCCCACACACACACACTTTTGAGAGTTCCTATGCATTCAACTATTCCGACTATTCAACTAAAGGGTAGGTCTCTGTCAGTGCGTTTTCAAAACACACATTTCTGATACAGCATGTCTTTCCACAAAGAGCAAAATGCTACACGGCTGTTTTTTTTTTTTTTTTTTTTTACATTTGTGGTAGTCGCGGTCGGTTTCTCCACAGGAGAATCGTGGCATTGTGCGGGGGGCTAACCCTTAACAAGCTGTCAGGGAAGGAAATGGGGCTTCATTTGAGGCTATTCCGTGTTGCTTGTTATGGAAAAGGCAAAAAAAAAAAAAAAAACCCAGAGAGAATCTCGCTGCAGTGGCGGGGCGATGTCACGCCGTGACCACAACGATTTCCAACGAGCACAGCTATACTCTACCCTTACTCAAACGATTGGTCGCAAAGCGTCTTCTGGCGCCTTTGTCCCCGGCGGCTCACCGCACGGCTCATTTATAGTGTCTCTGAGAAATTCTGCCAACGCTGCTCTCACCCGGACCTAAAATAATCACGGGAGAGAGAGAGAGAGCGCGGAGGCCTTCACTGTGAAATAAACAAAACCAGGTCATCCCGGCTTCTTCAAAAGCCAGACGGTGCAATTGAGAAGCCCGGCTGTGGCTGTCGACGGTCTGTCTAGAGGGGAGCACACAAAATGTTTGCCAATTGAAATGTGCCCTTTAACAATTGTTTTGGCATTCAAATGATGACAGCGAAGAAGTGCGGAGAATTGGAAACTGTCCGAGTTTGGAAAAGAGGTAATGCACTTCATCAAGACGGCGTTATTTAATTGGTGTAGCATTTAATGAACCATTGTGAATATATGTATTATTTAATGAAGCAGTATGGACAGTGAAATTAGTTTGTTACACGCCAGCAAACATTTGATTAGAATTAATAGATCAATGACTGTCTTGCATTCGTTAGCCACTCATTGAGTTAAAGTCGCAACGTGTTGCATTTGAACTGGCTTGCAGCTTGAAATAACATGGACATATCTGTAGTCAAATGCTGATCGATATTGATTTTAATGAAAGTATCTATTATGTCACATATTACTGATATATTCTAGGAACAAAATGCTGGCCAGCCTGTAGCTCTCTCTTTGTATACAACAATCGTACTATCGGCACTCCCAACAGCACTCATGCCCCCCGGCCAGCCGAGCTACGCTACGCTAGTTTATAAAAACCAGTTAGAGTGGACTAAACACGGTTATTGAGCGTCTGGCTGGGAAAGGCTCAATTTAACACATTGTGATTTTAAGTAGGCACTCAATTACCTTAAAGTTATGATATCAAACTGCTTCTAAGAACAATGTCCATAGTGGTATACCATTTCAAGGGAACACAGCCATGAACTGTCCAGATTTAGATTAGGTAGACTCTGCTTAGTAGGCTGGTTCGTGTATGATCTTTTCATCAAAGTGCTGGCTGTGAACTCCCATTTGTGATGAAATGGCTTGTAGTGGCTAATCAACTTCACACGGGGTGGCAAAGGGACCATTTAATTAATGACTGGTCATCAACAATAAGCAGACGATGGACTCAGGACTACCCTCCACTAACATATGGTGTCTATGGCCCACGCAGGCCCAGTCAGTCCCAACCTGACGTGATTACACAGCAGGCAGAGGGAAAGGAAACGTACTGTGTTCCACTCACTAATTACAACCTCTGCCAAACATTACTGCATGTGTTTTACTGTGTTACTCTGCATTACTGTGTGTGTGTGTGTGTGTGTTCCGGAAGGACATGGAAATACGCCATATAAACGTCTCAGTGTTATTTGACAAGGCTTGAACCCAACCCCCTTTCATCACTATTATGCTCTTGCCTTTGTTGATCCGCTACGAACATTCAAAACAAAGACGGAACAAAGCACAAAGGCGGATAAAAACGATTTGTTGATTTGTAGAGAAGACATGTGAGCTATGTCTTCACAGGAACTCCTAGATCTTAAATCAATAGTCATCAGTTTAAATAATGGTGAAACGTTACAATAAGGTAGCATTAATTAACCGTTCTTGACCATTAGTTCATGTAATAAGCATTTACTTAGTTAATCAATGTCTAGTAATGATTTACTAATGGTTGTCATGTTTACTAATGGTGTTCATGTTAACTTAGGCATTAATTTATACATTATTCAATAGGGTAGGGTAAGGGCTACCTCAAGCCCTTACCCACTAACCCTAACCCTAACCCTAACCCTAATCAGGGTAATATTCATGTTGGCTTACTTCCTCTCAGTTTTTGCGATTAATACTCCCCTCCCTCCTTCCCTGTCTCTTTTCCTGACTTTAGATTAAGTCATAATTGTATTTTTCAGAATGCATAGTGCTACCTTAATCACATCCATAAATAATTTATACTTTGAGTAAAGGACGGTACGGACATTTAAAACACTAGGGGTTTTATTCATCCTAAATATAGTGAGCTTAATGCTACGTGTTTTTCCAAATATTATTGCAGCCATACCTTTTTTTCTTTTAGGTCTTTTAAGAAGGCAGAAATCCCCTTAATGTTAAATAGAAAACAATTCATTGAATACAATAATGAATATAATTGGTACTTTGTACTGTTCCAGGAAAACTATTGCAATTCTCAGACTATTTCCTTTATCTGAGAACATCATGCATACAGGACACAACGACAGCGCTGGTGTCAAACAAGGTTGTGGATGTGTGATGGTCTTTTTTTAGCCTGTCATACAAAGAGCAAACCATGTTGACTCAAACAGATACACGCCGTTACTATGGTGAAATTATCTGTACAAATCAGTTTGTTATTGAACGTATATTACAAAGCTTTCTCCTCTTTCTATCTCTAACTGTACGTTCTAGGCCTGGGCGATATGTCTTAAAGACATATCACGATATAACATGATCATATTGATCGATATCGATTACTATTGATAATTGTAATGACCTAAATAGACTAGGAATTACCATGCTGGATTTAAACACTTCTGTTTAACACGTAATATGACCTTCCACTGTTCTTCATTGATAAATACTCCAATGTCGATACAACAATGAAAAACACTCAAATATTGTAAATAAATACGGAACCGTGTTTGTGTAACAAACCCAGCTGCTAGATTCTGTGGTCCAGTCTCTTATCGATATATATTGAACATGTTTTATATTGATATTGATCAAAAGTCTATCACAATACGATAATTTATTGATTTATTGTCCAGGCCTAGTACGTTCACACCAAAAGCGACGGGGCGACGCGACTCCATACAAAGTCAACGTGGAGATGCGTATCAGGCGACTTTTGTCGCTAGAAAAACCTGCGGCAAGATTTGACTTGTGGCGCGGGCGTGAACGCCCTGGCACGGGGCGAGAGTGTTCACGAGGATTTAGTAGCGCGACGTGACGCAGCACGTCGCTTGAGTTGAAATATTTGAACTTATTTTAAATTTTAAGAGCCAATCAGCGTTCACTCCCTGAGTGGCATAACGTAACAGCCAATCAGCGTTCAACCGTCCAACCGTTCCCTGCAGTCCGGAGTGAACCACAGCATGGAGGAGAAAGCGATTGTTGCCGTTTGTGACTCCCGGAGCTCTATATAATATATAAATATGTATATAATATAATATATAATATCACGCCCAAAAGCTGTGTGCGCCTCCAGATGATATTATGAATAGACTGCGTCGGGTTCTTCCGACGTCTCTGGTACTTCCACAACAACTCAACTTCCTCATACACGCACGACTATATCCGCGTGACAAAACTTGCACAAATCACTACAGCGACGCATTATGACTTGTCGCGCGAACCAAACTCGTGCGACACCGTGACAAATGTGGCGTTTGGTGTGAACGTACAGTTAGGAGTCATATTGTTTGCTAAAGCTTTCATACATGTTTCTCTTGTTTTTAGCAACTACCTACCACGTCACTCCTGAAGTGACTTTATCATTTGCTGCCAGGTTATTAATACCACAGGACCAAGTTTATTGTATGAAACGCATCGTGTATATAAAAGGTCATTCAAACGTAATACTTGCTGCAAGCATATGTAATTTTGGTATAGGGTAAATTGTATATTTCACATGGTAATAGCAGCTGGTTTGTTAAACAAAACAGAGTAGTTGCAGTATATGTTTGCGTTCGGAGAAGAAGATGTCTCCTTTATTGCCTGTCCCTGTTGTTTGACACCAGACAGACCCTTTCTCTGTTGTTCTCGCTGGAGTAAACACTCCACGGTTGATTTTCTGACAGAGGACGTTTAGTTTAACTCTCGGGTTAAACGTTTGTTTAACCATGATAATCAAGGAGGAAAACTTGGATCAAAATCCACGTTTTTATTGTTGTTGTCTATGTCACCAAACCTCACTCACAAGTTGTACGTGTCTAGCGAACAGAAGACAGAGTTATACCTCTACGTGCCATGGAACTTAAATGATGTTTCAAACGTTAAAATAAGATTGCTGAGCCGTCCTGTGGTTATGGTCCATTGAATGAAGCTGTTATGATCAATACTATACCTCTAGTGTACAGACCCACCCAGGTGAAGAGAAGCGCTGGGCACGTGCAGGAGTTTGTCGACCTGCTAAAAGAAAACTCCCAATATGAACACAGCGCACACATTTTAAGGATGGGATTCTGGAGACCAAGGCAACAGCACAGCTCGGTGACTTGTTTTTAAAAGCACCTTTCATCCACACTGGATGCCTTTGGCAGAGACTCCAAGAAATAGAATATGATGCTAGGAGGAATACAAGCCGGATCCTCTAGGATGGATTCAGCGACTCATCTGATGGCATCAAGGATACACACACAGATGCCCTTCTTCTACTCACTACTCTATGTTGTGCTTTTCTTCAAATGTCTGCTCATCCAATGGGATTCATTCACAATAACACCAGACTCCCTAAAAGGCATGCACATCGAAGGGTACTGCACACACTTGTCTATTTAACAATGATTCGCCGAAGGCGAAGTGACTATTCAGGGAGCCTGAGGTGAATAATTGTTTTAGTATATACTACACATGAACACTCCAAAAATAAACAAGATAACACTTTTTGCGGGGATTAATTTGTATTTATTAGTGGTTTATTTGTTTTTATTAGCGTGACGAGACGACCGTCACGTGCAACGTTTTGCGATGAAAACAATATCCCATGTTTGAGATCTCAATCATGCCCAATATCCCGAGATAGCGAACAAATCAAATTGTGCCATCTTAGGAGGTTCACGTGTAGCATATACTAAATTTGCATACTTGCATACTACAGACCAAGTATCTGGTTAAAGCGTAGAACAATTTGCAGTCCTCCTGGATACAGCCAGCAGGAAGACAGATGTAGAATCCAGCTCTAACACCTTTATCACAATTTGATGCTGATAACATGACTCGACACGATGCACTGACATTAATAGTATTCAATGAGAAAAACAGCCTTCACACGCAGAAATGTAGAAGAGATTTTAATTGACTTAAGGTGAACTGAATTACCCGGGAAAAAAGATAAATGTCAGCACATTACGCTCGACGTAGGCTGTGTACGGCCACAACGCACCGCGATTGCACCAGGGTTCTGCGGCGCGGAGAGATGAGGCAAACCACCGCCTCTCTCCTGCAATGGTCCGTCATCACTGTTTTGACAAGCGAAAAGAAAACCAAACGAATAATCAGCATTGACCTCGTGTACACAGCAGTCACTCCATAAACATGGATTCAGAATTGCTTAATGGTTAACGACTGTTTTCTAATTGGATGTTGTGAGTTTCTAGTTGAGATTTGATTGTATTTGCCAGTCAGGTGGGCTGTCACAAGAGGCCAGCCTCAGAAACCACACCCCATGCCTCATGATGGAGTACCCACAGTGGCTGCTCATGACTCGACACTGTCCATAAAAATCCATCTCCCGAGACTGAAAGTTAATATTGAAAAGTTTGAGAGGCTGAGCCGACCGTGACAATCCCCCCGCCGACCCCGACGCATCAACGACACCGTTCACTCATGTGGGTCACAACCCCTGCCTGCTTTTCTTTCACAACTCGGAAGACGATTGGTCCACCGTTTTCCGTAGGCCAATCACAACGGGGGGGGGGGCTCCCGGTGTGAGTGAAGCTGCTCAGCGACAGGCTATCTTGGAGGTTTTTACACGCTGGCGCTGCACTGATAATCGGGACCTCCTTTCGAGCACTTGTCCCAACACCTTTCCATCTGTTGACGTTAACATTAATCATAGTCGTGCTCCTGACGTTATTGTTCCAGATGGCTCCGTGTGTTTGTGTTCCTTCCTGGGGCAGATGTTTGGGGTTTAGGAGCATCGCCAAAATCTGGTTTTTTACTTTCTTTTTTTTTTTTTATCTGATGTTTAATCTGAAAAAATGACTGCTTCACCACACAGGATCCAAGTCCTGGCAACCTAGTCTCACAAACACCCTCGGTGCCAATGTTAACCAGTTGGGCTACACAGTCTGCCTCTTGCCTGAGGGGGGAAAAAAGCTGAATTTACGAGCTACGGGGCGAGTGGCTTTGAAGCTGCTGTCCTGTGTGAATGGATGACTCTATTTGGCATTCGCTAGGTAGCAGGAGTTCACAAGGAGCATTATGCGCGTATTCTGCCATTATTTCCACCAGACGGATGGAAGGCACGTCCTGCCATTGCAGCCGCAGCGCTGTGACAATAACAGTGGGGAGGCCCTGCTCAGTTGAGGAACCTCTCTGGGTTTTTTTTCTCTCGTACCACCGCTGAGTGATGGAATAAACAGCCGGTGTTTCTGCAGGGAGACAACGCGCTAGTGTCGCCAAGTCGTCGTAAATCCCCCTAACTTGAACACGGCAGAACCTATGAGCATCCACTGTCCCTCATCCTTTTGTCGGTGTCGTCTGGTGTGTTCGCTCACTGGCTCTAGGCCTAACGGGTCGCTGCAAGGGACTGCATCTGGATCCGAGGCGTAATGTCAGGATAATTATTGAAACGGGCTAATGTTCCGGTACTCTCCGCATTGAGCCAGAGTCACGCTATTGTGCTGATACGCAGATGTCAGCTGGGCTGTTTAAAACAGCACAGACATGGAATTGAGGTCACCCGATTTCGGCAGACTCCCCTGATTCATCTGCAAGATAAATGTCAGATGATGCTCGGCGTCCTTGCATTCTAAACAGCCAAACCGTAAGTATGCGAGACATTGGCTGCAGAGCCGGTACGAAGCGGCATGGGAACATTCATTTTGTGCGTTGTGTGTTGTCGTCGTTGTGTGTCAGACATTGTTACTAAACTTCATGGTTTGAATTTGTCTAAGTGGAATGTGCTGTCATTAAACAGGGTGTGAGCTGGAGGTTCTGTTGGTACTGTGACGTATTTCCAAGATCATAACCACATGTACGGAAGGAAGTAAATGATCACAATCAGGATTTTGTTTTATGGAGCTGCTTAATCGATTGCTGGATTTCTTTGGAAACATGCGTATTATTCATTGACTGCAAAATTCCTTGAAAGCCTTTTAAAATGTGTCCTTAGACACACAAAAGACTAGCTGTTGAGGAAGTTACTATTATTAGATTGGATGTGAAAGCACCAGTCCTGAAGGGTCGAAAAACACATTCCACATTACCGTATCTGAAAATCTCTGAAGATGCACTGTACAATATCATCAATGAGAATCCTGCGTTTTCATTTCGTTAATTTCCTCCCTTCAGTCTCCTCAATCAACGCAACGTTAATATTTTATTTCAGCGGGCGGGCAAGAAAAGATTAGAAATACAATACAGCGCGTACATGAAAAATGAGAGTAGAGGGTCATAATCCACCAGCAGCCATCTTCCAGCAGCAGCAGCAGCAGAGCTCATTTCCATCGCGCCCTCAGAAGCAACTGCAGAATCCATCTAATTGAAACACAATTACACCACCCCACATATTTATGGCAGGCGGGTGTAAGTGCTGTCGTAGGCAGCGCTTGAAAGCCCCTGGCCCCCGCACCGCCCTCGGCCGCCTCACTAATGAGGAAGCGGTACGTCTTAACGGACAGGCCGGGAGCCGACAAGCCCGGGCTCGGGCCAGGACGGTCGCTGATCACAAGCGAGCCGTTGTCTGTCAGAACGCAATCCTACCCACGTTGTACACAGAACGTTGTGCACCATTCCAATCACAAGTGTTTAGTGTATGGTGCGGGCGGGGCAAATTAGCATCCAACACGCGTGCACAGACAATGGGGCGCGGACACGTGGACAAGCACGCAGGCTGGCGTACTTGAAAGGGCTCTTGCGCACGGCCTCGGCTTTGAATGCTGCTGTATAAACATACTTGCCTTGCCTTACACATACACACACACTTGAATATACACACGTCGTGGACAGATACACATGCTCACCCACACACACACAAATGTGCACACACGCACAGCCACAAAGTCATACATCACTAGGGGATATATATGGGGGGGGGGGGGGGGGGGGGGGGCAGGGCGCTCAAAGGGGACGGCACGGCACGCCGGGCAGCGGTTTAAACTTCCACGGCCTCGGGTGCGACCGCTCACAGAGAGAAACATGGGAGCGTGTCCTCTGGAGGCAGATGGAAGATGGACGGCAACGCTCTTGGGACGCAGTAAACATAGTTTTTATTTTAGTTTATTAGAGTGGCGCCACGAACAAGCAACAATAAAATAAAGAGAGGACGAAGAACGAGGTGCGACGAAGCGAGGGGTAGCGGACTTGAAATGGAAAAAAATGCTAATTAGCTTCATCTTAGCGAGCCAGCGGGGGGGGAGTTCCGGTTTCTTGGGACGACTTACCGCAACGCCTGAGACGATCCTTTCAGCGGAGCAGATCAAATAAACCTGTTTACATGAATCCAATCTTTATTCAATACGATCATTACACGATTATGCTCCAGCATGTAAACGCAACTGTTGGTTATAATAAGTATATTGTTAATCAGTTCATGATTGGGCAGGTTGGATTGGGTTTACTAGATAGGATATCCATAATAACAACAACAACCCTGATATCACCATTGCATTTCATAAAATGTCACCCTTATAGCGTCACCATCATTCAGTGATGATGACCATTACTACCATTTAGTTAAGGTCATAGCAGTGATACAGCAAATGACCCATTGGGATTGGCACTAGTTAAGCAGTCAATGTTTCAATCATGTTTCTCTTCCAAACCAAAGGTGGCCTACCTTAGCCCCGTGCTGTTGAATAACTGCAGAGTCAGCGTTCAACTTGCAACAGCTCTGCAACCTGCTGTATTTGCCTTTTTTTTCCCCCTTCAATCAGATAAAAGAGTGAAACATGCTTACGGTATGGCTTTTAAATCGCTTTATCGTACACCATGTGGAAAAATGTCAATACAATTGTTGTCAAAGCATGGTCGTGACAAGCCTTATGCGCCCCCCCCCCCCCCCCTCCCCCCATGCCCCCCACCTGCTGAAAGAAGAGGGGGAATAGTCATTTATGGTGTCAATGTGGGTCGGTTCTTATATGTTTATATGTTTATATGTTATGCTTATTCTCCCATCCTCTAGAGGAATATTCATCTGAGCAATTATTTTATCGTGTTTTAAATGATGTTGAGGTCATAGCGCTAACACTTCAATGTAACAATCAGGATGGACAGTGGATCTGCATCGCCTGCCTATCTTTGGTAAAGAGATGGCTAGGGTGCTAGCTGTTAACTGTTAAAAAAGCAGAAATCAATGACCGTGTCGTGTAAGAAATAGGCCATTAATTGTGAAAATTGACAAGTATCAGGGTGACCTCCAGTCGAGTGAAACTGCGCTGTAGTCTTGATAATTGGACATGATCCGGACAACAATCACAAAATGGACAATATGTGGGCTTCAAAGATTTTTCTCTGCCTGCCTGTATCTGGTGAGCTAAGCTTGAAGTACAGAGATCAAGTAACAAAGTTCTCTATGCAGGTACACACTTTATATCTATACATAGGCCTCCAGTGTGTGAGAAACACCTCCGCTTCATGCTATGGCTAGAAAGGGGAAAAAAGAGAAACGTCTCTGTGGGCGATGACGTCTAATGGAAAGGGGGCCAACTGTTTTAACGCAAGAATATGGATTTTGTTTAAAAATGAGTTTGCGTAAATCACCGAGATAATGTCAACGGTGTAAAGGTCATAACTAAAGAGAATGTCCAGCGTATCAGCTAAAAGGCTGTGCGACACTTAACGGCTCTGCAGTGTATATATGCGATGGGACTCTAAAACCACTTTGCCCATGAATTGATATAACGCAAAAAAAAAATGCATCCGAGGCAAATGCGCACACGCGTGCACACACACACACACACACACACACACACACACACACACACACACACGGAGGATCTTGGGCACCTCTGCAATTAGAAAAAAAAATGCATTGTCAGTGATAAACAGTGGTGTAGTTTATTTCCCACCGTTATATATTGTGTATTCGCAAACGTTCTTCTGATGTAGCCCCCGGTCACCTATCTGTCATAATAACAGCCGCGTTCCAGCGCCCCCGTCGATGCTTGGCCGGGTCGTCCGCAAACCCGTGAATCTGGAGGAAGCAGCAGAAGAAGAAGAAAAACGGTGCGATGACGGTTTCATGGTTCCGGGCCGGCGGGTTTTGAATCTGTTGATTAGGCAGTAGGTGAAGCGGCCACTGGCTGTACAGTGCAGGAAGCTGCCCCCCCCCCCGAACCGTTCAAACCATTCAAACAGAACATGTACGTTCGGAGAGGAACGGGAAAGCTGTGGGAATGAATGGACACGCACACACACACATGCACAGACATACGGGACTTACACAAAAAAAAAAAAAGTCAATTATCTTAGAGGATGGAGTGTTGGCGGGGTTCTAAATGAGCTTCTTAACAGTGCGGTCGTTAGCATACATAAACATGCAGGGGCCTTATTAAAAGGCAGCTGGACCACTCTGAAAAAAAAAAAATGTGCGAGACTTGGTCTGACCTCATTAGTGGGAGCATATGGAGGAAGACCCGTGCACCAGCGCCATCATGCAACTTCCCCAGCATAACTGCTGTACGGCCAGCCCAAATATGAGCCCCCTCCTAATGAATAAATGCATAACTAATCTTACTAGCCTGGAAGTGGTGGCGGCTATCTTGGTTGCTTTGGTTATTTTTTTTCCGGCTGCGCAGCAGTTTTCTGTCATAAACAATCCCAAACACGGGTTCTTTTATGGGCCTGGTCCTCAGACGTCGCAGGGAGTTATGTTGCAGTTATTCATGGCAGGCGCTTGGCCCGTGCTCTTTGACTGCATTTTCTTCCCATGAACCTTTGCACGCTGGTCTGGGTTGAACCAACTTCCTCATCAGTAAAGCAAACATCTCTTAATTCGTCTCCGGCTCTGTGTCTCTCTTTGAGTTCCTGTTTCCGGGGATGACTTAACGCCACACATATTTACTCTAGTAGGCCTACAACCAGGTGAAAACAAAATGGGGCTAGCGGGTTTGGGATTGGTCCCAGTGTAACGTAATGTATTCGTATCTAGCTCCAAACTTTCCTTACAGTATGCTCGTGTGCTCATCATACGTACAGACATTCCAAAAGGCTTACTCTGAGCAGCACACTATACCTCCTCTAAAAGCCTGAAAAACAGGATTAACTGCAGGAGCCCGGGCACGGTGTTCAAATGCATGCACGTCTCTCTCTCTCCTCCCCCGTCTCCCCCGTCTCCACCGTCTCCCCCGTCTCCCCCATCCCCAGGCTGACATCCGGGAGAGGGTTGGGAGCCCATCAGTGTCTGGCAAATCAGCCAAAGTTACAGAGCTTGTCAGTCGATGGACAAATGCAGCCATCCGTGTGACTCGCAACGGTCAACTAAAACGGGCAACTTATTCTTCTTCCAACTAAGTCCGGTCTGCAGCGAATATCCCTGCTGTGGGTGGGATTCTCGGGAGGTTTTAGTTAGCGGTATTAAAGTCGGCTCTTTGCTCTGACAGGGACCGCCCAATGACATATGCAGTAAATAAGCCTTGGAGCAAAGGCAGGTCGTATAGGGAAAGGGGGGGAAAAAGAGCGAGATGGCTTTCTCATTACTACCTGCAGTGCTCCTCCACCGGCAGACGTTTCCGGAGGTATTATTGCCAGGGTTCATAGCCATCAGAATATGGCACTCGGTGCTTCAATGTCAGGGATTTGTGGCGGGGGCTTTTGACGACGCCTGGGGTTACCGTGGTGTCGAGACCCCCCCAGGGAGACCGGGGAGAGACAGAGACGTGGCCAGGAGGCGCAGTGAATTTGAAAAAAAACAGGCCCCTCCACAAAAATTGCATAGGTGGCGCTTTTAAGGGATCTAAAAATAACCTTGTTAAGAGATGGGTTTTATGGTTAAGGGGACCATTTGGAGGCTCACTTGCATAATGGGCATAAATATTCGCAAGCATACATACCGTCATATGCACACAATTTACATATAGCTCTTTTGCATGTGATTATAAATTCTCCAATCCCGGATTATTCCAGTTCTTATACACCTCATAAATATTGCCTAAATCCATGTGTGTACCTGTGTGTGTGTGTCTGTGTGTGAGTGCATGCACGCAAGGGTTTTTCCTAAGATTCCCTTGTTCTCTGTTCTCACACTGCCCCTTAATGAAAGGCAGTAGAGCTAATCATTTCTAATGCCAAGCAAGCTACTGGCCCCCTTCTGCTGACACAAAGCGAGGAACATGCTGTCAATGAGTTCTCAAGGTTGTTTACGTCCACCCCCCCCCCCCCCCGCTCCTCTGTAGCGTGTGACAGTAAGACCCCGTCTTCAATGGTGTTTGAAATCCCAGAGGCACGGGCGCTGGCTGCGCTGCACACTTAACACGACCCGATAAGGATTAGAGTTTGGGTTTCGTGTTTCTTCGTCTCCTTCTTCTGCTTCTCCTTCTTCATGTCCTCTTGATTCAACACTAAAAGAAACAACCTTCTACATAGAACGATGTCATGCTCATTTAATTGACCGTGCCGTGCCAGACGATTCAAAAAAAAAAAAGTAATTAACAGTGATGTGTGTGAAGTGAGCGTTATTCACCAAATCAGTCAATCAGGCCGTAGAGGGGGTAAAAAAAAAGAAAAAGAAGTAATCACATTCGCCGCGCGTTCATTTAGCTCCACTCAGAGAGTTTGGACTCATGTCTGCCTTCCCTCTCGCCCACTACATTGCCTTTCCCTTTTTTTATTTCTATCTGCTGGCGAGAACAGAACTTTTCACATTTAATAAGGGAACAAAACGCCTGACACGGGAATCGATGCACTTGTCATTCACAGCTTTGTTCACATCTGGAAAGGTCATGAGCTGAGCCCCCCTTCCCTCTCAAATGTCGATTTCCCATATAAAGTATGGATCTCCCCCCACCCCCCCCTCGCCCCACCACCCCGCCGCTGCCCCCCGGAGGCAGGCGAGGGAACAGGCCTGGTTAAGTGCTGCTTGAGCCTCCGAGCAGTGTGAGATGGTGGGTCCACCCCCATTAGCTGCACATGCACATTACAGTATAAATAATGTCACCTGTGCCATTAGTTGCGTGGACGCAGCTCAGGAAAGCCACATGTCGGCCGTATAACTCCCAGCGACATGGCTGGGGCAATTTCCTTTTTCTTTTTTTTTCTCCGCATACCTCTATGGAAATGCAACTCAACGCTTTCGTGCCATTTATAGTCGCAAGCAGGATTTATTAGTCTAATGAATCCTAATGGCATGAATTCAATATTAGTATTCATCTTTCATTAGGTTATGGCGACGTTAAATGGACTAGCTTGGGGCAGTTGGGGAAATTCAACCAGTGCCTGCATTATAATATTGTAATTAAATGCATTTCCATAAAGCGTGTCTCCTATTTCCTTAATGATTAAGATTAATCACAAGGCCAAATCTGGGGCTTGGCAACAGGGGGTCAAATCCTGTGTTGCAGCATTCAGGGAAACTCTCCCTTTAATCAACTCGTCACCTCAATGAGATTCAGCCCACGAGGAAGCTGTAGATTGCTGCTCGGAAAGGATATAGGGAGCATGTGATTTGATGCTAAACAGGAGCAATTCTGATTCCAACAATCTGAAGTTCATACAATCTGAAGTAGCGTATTGTCTCTCTCTCACACACACACACACACACACACACACACAGACACACACACACACACACACACACAGACACAGACACAGACACACACACATAATTATTATTGGAACAAAATTGAAGGTTGGTCTGAAACTTGACGTTGTTGAGTGCTGCTGTCTGGCCTGGCACACTTGAAAAAGAATGTAGGTGATTATACAAAAGTAAAAGACCATCATAGAGAGGCTCATCCAAGAGTTGGTCACCGATCATTATGATTTTTCATGAATATGGGTGGTGCATTATAATTTAATGATTTGCAACTAATGGAGGATAAGTCATGGTCATGATGCAAACAGCGGTCATGCAAGGATTACAGCAAACACATGTACGCCTATTAGATAATTAGACACATTTATTGTTCGACAAAATAATTCAAAATATATATTTCACTTCCATACCAACCTTTGATATGATATAGCAACATAATTAAAAATATTTTCAGAATATATATCCAAAAGAAGATGAAGGTTACACACCATTGTGTTGCTTTAAGCTGCAGCAACTTTTGTATTTGTGTATTTCTGATGCAAAAAAACATTGGAAATGCCTTTAAACTGAGATAATCCTTTCAAAGTTAAATTGGTATTACCATAAAGCATTTACAAGGTTAAGCCAATGTTGTATCTCGTGCAATGTTGTTCTCTTTACTCTTTCTTTACTCTTTACTCTTGTATGCTCTTCAAAAAAGTAATATAACTTTACCTATTACTCCATCTCACAAGCTTCAGTAGTTTCTATGCGCTTGTAGCCGGCCGAAAATACTGGAATCCAGTTTTGGTTGTTTAGCCACTTCTGCGGCCCCTGAGGACCCACCTTTCCCGGGAGCATGGCCATGTTGCGTGGTTGTGTTTTTGCATTCGAAGTGCGAAGGGTCTTAGTGTCTGCACACAGTTTACATTTGACAACAATGCTTGTATCTTTCCTCTCGAGGAAACAAAGTCATGGGAATATTCCCAGCCTCTGAATGACTCCCGAGAATAACTGAATAACTCGCCGAGCTAGCTAGCTCGCTTGGTGTCGTGTGTTGTAGTCTTTATGTAGAATATTGTAGTTTATTATATGCTACGTGTGAACCTCCTAAGATGGCGCAATTTGATTGGTTCGCTATTGCGGGATATTGGGCAATATCCCCATGATTGGATTGAGATCTCAAACATGGGATATTGTTTTCATCGCAAAATGTCACGCGTGACGGTCGTCTCGTCACGCTAATAAAAACAAATAAACCACTAATAGAAATAAATAATTCCCGGCAAAAAGTGTTATCTTGTTTATTTTTGGAGTGTTCACGTGTAGTATGTACTAAAACAGTAGAGTAACACCTCAGGCTCTGTGAATAGTGGGGAACATTCCCCACTATTCACTTCACCTTTGGCGAATAATTGTTAATTATTACTTGTTCTTACTCACTTAATCATATACATAACATACCCAGTGGATCACTGAACCCCGCAGTAGTGACAGTCCAGTGCTGGATCCACTGTACCACGGCGTGCGAGTGCGTCGATTACGATAATGAAGCAACAGGGTGAGGTCATTTGTTAAACTACTCGTGTGGGGAGTAGTACTAGGTCAAGTTATGTTACAACTTTAAGCGTCACTGGCCCAGCACTGATCCTGTGCCATTATTACCCTTTTAAAATTCATAACTCCGCTCTGCTTCTCTGTTATCAACTGCACCCAAACCTGCGCACCTTGTGTGGACTGGGGTCCAACCCGTAGAGAGCCCAGCTGCTTCCTGTTTACAAAGCGATGACTTTGAAATCATTATGGGAAACACGACCAAAAGTCCTATTTAAACATGAAAACGATGTGCTTGTACTTTATGATATCATCTGTGTACTCTGATGAGATTAATGTTATCATGGTTTGAAGAGCCCTAAGATTATGAAGAGCCCAGGAGCGTAGCCAGAGTCATAATTAACAAGGGGGTAAGTAAACAGGCACATTAATGTCACGCCATTAATATCATTACAACTCTGTGATTACCTAAGCGCTCGGGCATTTTAAAAACCAAGCAGGAACCGGCTTCGGTTGTTGGCATACTGGCCAACTTTGAGCCCTCGGAAATGAGGAGATTTGCAAAACACCACGGGGAGTCTGGGATCCTCCCCCACAGAAAGAGGATCCGGTTCACAGACTTATTTTCCGGCATTCTAGGGATTCTTTAAGGGTGTGAATCCCAGAAGAAAAAGACAGAGAATATGTTTGAAAACACGGATGGACTCTGAGGGATGGCCCATCACAGAGTCCAGACGTCTCAACGTGTTGCGTTATGACGGGATTATTCACTTCATCTGATTATTAGCCTAGCTTTCATGGTGTCATCGCCTTGCATTAAGTTTGGATAGTGACTTATATCGAACTATGACAGACAATCCGCGTTAAGCAACCAGGTAGATACAAGCGACAGAACTCATTTAATGTTTTGGGTATTCCTGTAAATCATGAAAACTGCAGGATAATGTTGTCCCCGGGTGCCTACCAGGAGAGGACAGTGAACCGTGACTCTCCCGGGAATATCAAGGAAATAGCTGGTGTAGTTGTTGGAGTCACGTCAGATTTTGTTTGTTTGTTTAAATTAACTTCCTCTAGGAAGCATCAAACTGTGCCATTGTAAAGAACATTAACAGAGCATGAAATGAAGATACAACAATACATCATTTACGTTTTACGATTCAGTATTTCAGCCTTCAGTCTTTTATCTGCTTTAGCCTATATATTTGATCTACACTTTTTAGAGCCACGTCATTCATCAGAAGGTTTTGCGGTCTAACCACCCTACCCTAGTCTCTCCTACACATAAAAACTAATGCTAATGCGTCCTTTGTCTATCTGATTCCTTATTTTTGCGTTTTTACAGTAAATACTTTCACAAGCAGCACTAGTGCCGAGGAATAACTCAAAAAACAGATTTAGGAGGAGTGTGTGTGTGTGTGTGTGTGTGTGTGTGTGTGTGAGTATCATCACATCATCTGTCTCACTACATCCAAGAGCCTTGACATCTTAGTCCCTGCTACGCCAAAGAAAGACACCTCAGTGAATTATTGGCCCAAAGGGCATTTTATTTATCCCAGAGACGGCATGAATGATGACTATTTCCCAGAAGCCAATGGTGCATAGGGGATGTGCATTCAAACTTTGCTTTGCTGGTCAAAGTAAATGCCCTGTAGAAGATAATTTCCATTTCCTAGTTCAAGCCGTTCAGCATCCTGTCCATGCATTTATTTAGGATGCCTGCTGGCTGCCTGGATCATTGCAGACAATAAGAGAAAATAGTGTGCATGTAAAAGATGAAGAGGGATGAATTCGCCTGTTTGTCTGGCATATTTAAATTTTTAAGCCGGGATCGGATTATGAATGAATATCTCATGTGGTATTTATACAAAAAATACAAAAACAGCAGGACCATCAAACAGAATACACTTAAAATGTGAAATCACCCGCATCAGAAATTCATCTCCCCACTTCCCCAAGAAAGACAGGGAAAAATATGCCGGTATTTAAATGTGACCTATCTTTGCCCAGTGTGTGGTAGCGTTGACGTGTCGGCGTGATGTGTTGCGTTTGATAAAGGGCATATTTGCCTAATATGAGGAGGAGGCTTTGATTGCTCTTGGATGCGGTCTTGCTTAGAAAAAAAACACCTCTGCAAATGCTAGGTGTGATCATTACAACAATGAGAGAGCGCACGCAGCTTAATTAACTCGAGAGGTTGCTAGGTATTCGTGATCTAAAAATATTTGGTCGACATGCACTTACCTAACTGTAGTTGTCACTGCGCTTTCGCCTCCCCAGAGCACATTTGTATTCCCTAACATCGTGCTTATCTTCGCTGTCTTTGTTGGCCTGGAGCCCTGCGACTTCTCATGCAAACATGGCCTCCTCCATCCAACGATGCATACATATACATGTTTATTCACTGCGGGTTGAGCTGCCATGATGACATTGGCATTGTGGTGTCAGCTGCACATTTGATTTTGCTCTGTTTTTGAAAGTGCCTTGACAGCACCCTCACCTCAACCTCGCACGCGCCTGTGGTTTTCTTATTGCGTCACGGCTGATTCAGAGAGTGAATCATTCTCCTGAGATGTAGGTAAACGTGGGACTATCCGTACAGAACTACAAGCCACCCATGATCCATGATCCTTGATTATCACTCTGGCATATCTTGCCGAGCAGCATTTTCGTTCCCGAGACAAAGGCATCGCAAACCTCAGATCCAAGGTCGTCCGTAAGTCCGCTCCGAGTACACTCCAGCTCTGCCAGCCTGAGCAAACACAAAGTCTTATCCCAGGCGCCATCTGAATGACATGGAGATAATTATCAAGGTGCACCCTCCGGATTTCATCAGAAGACGTATTCATTCTCTCTCTCTCTCTCTCTCTCTCTCTCTCTCTCTCTCTCTCTCTCGCTCTGTCTCTCTCTCTCTCTCTGTGTCTCTCTCTCTCTCTCTGTCTGTGAGACAATGTGACTATTATGTCAAAACATTCCTGTCAGCTATTTTTTTCACATCTACCACTGAATCGAGTCGTCGCTGACTTCATAAAACAGTAATTACCTCAGACTCTGGAAACATGGGGGGGGGGGGGAGGCAGGGGGGTGAGGGTGGCAGTCCGCGAAGGAAAGAGATGTTTGGGTGCAAACATGCGGTTTGTCTGGCCGCACCGATAATACCAGAGGTACCGATATGAGAGGAGGACGCCATAAAAATGCATGTATGAGTTGAACCACATGACGTGAAGTCAGTCAAAAAAACAAGGGGGACCTGTGATAACCTGATGTTCCGGAGAGAGCCGTGGAGCGAGGCGTCTGCAGGAGAGACGGATTCGATAAACTGCGGTCCCCCGGAGCAGGCCCGGCTGTGTAGCCGCTCATATCTCCTTATTTATGCAGTGAACCACTTCCGTGGCCACTCAGAGGAAACAAACCAAATATGCAATTTTTAGATATGGAGAGGACGAATGACTCAAGCTGTTAGCGAAGCAAAAGTGGCAAACAATCCTAGCCTCTCGTATTGCTTTCTTTTTCTCCCTTTCCTTTGCTTTTTTTTTTTTTTTGGGGTAAGCATAAATAAGTTATTAAAATGCGTGCAACAGTCTCGTTGCAACAGTTTCTTAATTAACCAGAGGAGCAAGGAAATAAGCCCCGTGACATTCAGACCAAGGACAAACACTACCTCCTCTCTTCACGCCTATGTTGAGACCGGGGACGGTCATAGGCTGCTCTGACTGATTATTTGCTCCAATGAGAAGCCCCCCCCACCACCATCGACAAGGGGGGGCCGAACAGAGACTCAATTACAATTCAATTACCGTGTTTTGGAATTTAATATCTCAAGCATCTAAACCGTCGCTCATCCGAGACTTTTTAATATCCGCAAAAATGAAGAGACTCCGTAAAACATCCCACAGCGAGATCGCTTGTCAAACGCCCCGCGTGGTAAATAAAAGCTCCCAATTGACAGGATCACAACCCCTCCCCCCCACCCTGCGCCGCCTTCATCGCAACTCCGTCACTCCATACCCCCGGACCCCCCCTGTGAGTCCAAACGCGACACATTTAATCAGCCACCGGCTGCGTGATCTCGTTACCCGGGCCACCTTTCAGGAACTCGTCTCTTGGCAAACAATGGGGCCCAAGGTTGGTTTCTGCGGTCCTTTATATCCAATCACGCCGCCTTGTGTGTGGCGCCGTGCCAGGTAATAGAGTGACCCGGTGGCACCGCCGCGACTGGCGCGGTTCCGCCGCTGACCGGACCACCTAGCGCAAATTCAGTGCGGCTGACCAGCGCTGCCAGACACGCCGCGGGGCCAGATTGATGATGTTGCTCTTTTTTAATTACTTTTATTTGTGTTTTTGGCAATGGGGTGTCTTTGGCCGTTTTTTTTTTTTTTTTCTTCCGTTCTTGTCAGGGAAAACCAATCACAAAGACAAGGATTTACAGGCCCGGTGCGATGGCGCGTGTGTTGCCCTCCGTTCCACCGGGCTGCTCATTAAACCAGCTTGTCATTTGCAGATAAAGAACTGACTTCCTGCTTTCCCCCCCACTGGAAGGGCAGAGTGTTGCTAATCAGACGCGGCTGAATGTAGAACGCTAGTGGGCATCATCTTACTAACAAGCTTCTCTGTTATGGTAGAGGAACAAAGATCAACCAAAATTGACAGACGCATGATGCAGAGAGCTACGGTATAGATCCCATGTACATTTCTACATACACTTACACAGTATAAATAAATACATATATACACAGAAGTGTAAGATATTGTGAATAAGTAATAAGGTGCTGGCTTTCTAAGTATACGTGCTTGTTGCTATTCTTAGTTATACGAGGCTGCGGCCAGTTGTTACACAAGGGGTGTTCTCCAGTCATAAACATGACGATCGTCCCTGTATTTCCTACCATCAGATAAACATTCTGAGGGTCCTTCAGATGGTCCTTGTGACAGCCACGCAATAACTCAGAGTCGATGTTTGCTACCCCCCAGATTATGAAGCTTCAGCCACTTCCGTTGAAAAAACAAAAGATTATGCACAAAGAGATGAATAAGAAATGACCCGCTTTTCCCTCTAGTGCTTACTTTTGACGGAAGAGGACCCAAGGGAATATTTACGTGGGTAAAGCAGTGCCATAGTGGTGTCATAGTTCACTTACCAAGTCCCGCAGAGCTGTCTCTTCGAAACTAAAGCACTCAGTGTTCAGATGTGACTTACAACTTGCATCACGAATCACGTGAGTAGGAAGTGAACCGGCCATAGATTCTTTTTAACAAGCATCTATGGCCGGGGGGGGGGGGGGGGGGGGCGGTGATCCTTAGAATTGATCAGGGGTGTTCTTCTTAAGCCCGTCTTACCATGAAATCAGATTATCGTTAATTATTTACAATTGAGTATTTAAAGCAGACACTTTTTTCTTGTATTAGTAACATGAAGGGGAAGCCAGGCATTAGTGAGCAGGTAGAGGGACACGCATCTCCAGGTAGGCCGTGGACCCTGGGGGTCTTATCCAGTCATTTTGGCAGGGTGGCAGTCCTCACAGTCCTCACAGTCACACAGTGGCAGTTGGAGCCGGAGGTTATTTGCGGTCGGTTTCCAGTTAATGGCTGGCTTTTTCCTGGAGGACACGGGTATCTGCTCGGTTCATTAGTCCTAATGACAAATGTGATTTTCCAAAACGCTTTCCGCCTCTCGTTAAACAGAACAATAACACCAGTACATCATGCCTCAAATAAAAAGACTCCCTTGGTAATCACTGCTAAGTAATAACACATATTAACAAATCACCACACCAGCGCCGCGTCCCCGCCTCCCCGCTTCCAGTGCGGCGACTTTAACTGAAACCAGAAGCGAGACTAAGCAGAGGCACACTTACTGACGGTCCCCGTCATTTGATGTGCTGGGAGCATAAGACTGAAAAGACTACTGTGACAGCACCCATGTCTAACTAGGGCTTCTCTGACGTTTATTGGCACCTTGGAAACCGTTCCAGGCAGAGCAGGTGCCATGTCGGAGCTGTTCCTTGAGCGTGTGCACGCTGACGGCCAGTTTTTCCTGTGCGCTTTGATTAGTTCAATGCAGCACAGGTAGTGCAGCTTCACTGAGCCCCAGAGCCTAATCGACCCCATAGCTATATATATACTGACTAGATATCGCATTCGGCTTCTAAGCATGCATCAACAATGCCGCCATCTTTGCCGCGGGGTAACCACCCCCCTGAATGAATGAACGCCGATGGGGCAGAGGTCCTTTCCCACCAGTCTAAATCACTCTAAAACGCCTTATTTTAACGCAGTATTCAAGCAGGTTGGTTTCTGACATAGGTCAGACGTGTAATGATAGTAAAAAAAAAAGAAGTATTTTAAAATTTATTTTTACTAGCATTACCACAAACACACGTTTGACCCGACCCCAAGAGTTTTAGAGTGATTTAGACCGGGAAAGGACTTCTGCCCCATCGACGTTCATTCATTCAGGTGGGTGGTTACCCCGCGGCAAGATGGCGGCGGCATTGACGTATATGTTCCACTGAACAGCGCAGCTCAGGCGATATCTAGTCAGTATATATATATCTATGAATCGACCCTGTGTTCCAATGCCCATGCTACCATGCTATTTAGGATGCCAGTAAACTATTCAGTATGTCCCAATACATGGTACGGAAAATGCAGTAAAAATACCAGGATGCTGTACTACATCCAGTCGCATTCCGCAGTATGCAAGCCAGCATGCTTTTGGGCTATTCTGCCCCACAATCCAAGATACGTCCCATCCACTGAGCATGAAGAAGTCGCTGGGTGGCACTACAGCTGTGCGACCAGTAAAATCCCCTGCAGTATGTCCTGATTGTGTGCATAGTGTGTGCAACAGTACGTTCTTTGTAACCTAGCTGCAGTACGTACTAGAAGTAAAAAGAAAAACGTATGCGATTTGGAACGCAGCCCTAGTCTAACTCAGTCCAGGTGAGGCTGCTTAAACCACCGTCCTCACGCACGCACACACACTCACTCACTCACTCACTCACTCACTCACTCACTCACTCACTCACTCACTCACACTCTCTCTCTCTCTCTCTACTAATACATTCACGCATATTCACAACCCAACCATGGCTTGTTAATCGGCTCTCACCGGACAAATTAGCCCTTGGCTACTTAAACACAAATCTCTCATTCCTTGAGCATTAGTGTTTTTTTTCCCTGATCGTACCTAATCTACACGCATTGCCCGTGAACGCAAATGAGAAGCCTCTCCGAAAAGCATGGCAAAAATAGATAATTAGGAAACAGACACGAGGAAGATGTTGCACTCTTATGGCCCATGTATTCCCCGCTCCTCGCTGCCCCCCTCCCCGTCCTCATTGTGTTCTGGCCCGAAACCCATTTGCAGAGAATGTTGTCACTTAAAGACGCGGGAGAAAAACAGTCGGATCTGTTCTGGAGTCTTTTCTTTGGTGGTGCCCAACCTTACCGCACAGGAGGTGAGAAATACCAGTTCAAGTGTAACTCCCGGTTGATAACTCCTGCTGCTTCCATCGCTGTTCTAAGGGGCCGCAATCCCTCCTCTGCCGTCTGGCCCCCCCCCCCCCCCTCCGACACATCTCCGCGGTTCGGAGAAAGTCTTCCTCTCGCTGACGTGTTTATGCGCGTGGAGTCGAGGACCAATTGTTCTTCAAATGGGCCTGTTGTCTGCCTGGTGTCTGTCGAGCGACTGGCAGGTATCTGCGCGCAACGGCGTCTTGACAGGAAAATGTGAATGTGAAACGGTTCGGGAGTGTTTGAAACCGGGCGGGGGAGTATAGAAGGCTGCTGAAGTCTGAAAAAGAGGTGTGTGTGCGTGCGTGTGCGTGTGTGTGTGTGTGGACAGATTGATGAGGCTTTAACTGATAGATGTCCTTTAAGAAAACGCTCGGCTACACCTGGGATGAATATTCCCAGCTGCGCGTGAATTCTGCGACTGACAGTTTCTACTTGACTGCCAGAAGTCAGTAACGCCAAGCTTTGACATTCACTTCTGAGTGTGTGGAGGGATAATGCTTTACTATTCAAAAGTATATTCATGTTGTTGGAAACTTTGACATTTACATTTTGCATTGGCCTTCGGAAATGTGTCGGAATCGGTCGAGATTGCAGTTGAGTACTTTGAGGAATGATTTGAGGGACAAACAGAGCCTTAAACGTCTGTTCCGGGGTCACTGGAAGGTCACCAATGTGGATCCTGCAACCTTTTGGAAATAATGAGTCAAGTCGATTGTATTTGTGTGGCTCTTAATCCCTATGAATCTATGTCTCAAAGGGTTTCACAGGCACACAATAGATAACATTAATGATCCCCTGACCCTAAGCCCTCTATAGTACAATGGAAACAAAAAAACCCTAAACCAGAGAAGAAACCTTTACGAGGAACATAAACAGAAGTATCCGTCCCTCCGGGGTTGTTAAAGAGCGCCATGGACATAACGATAGAATAACAAGCCAAACAGTTGAAGTAAAAAGGTTCAGTGATAATGGGCGTGATTCCTGTCAAAGTTGTGGAATAGCATGTTACAAAACGTACGCCAAGTGAAAAGTAGCTCAAACTTTGCTGGTGTTTCCAGGACCTGGCACCCGTGTGGAGAACTTGTTTACCCAATGAAACTGCAGATCAGGACATGATTGATCAATCAAAAGCATCGTCTCTAAAGCCAGGGGTGACCATGTTGTGAATGGTCGACGGGACTTTTTAAGATACTTTGAAGGAAGAGGTCTTATATTGTCAACTTGTCCTTGTCCTAGCCAATTGAGGGATTAGGAGGCAGGATCAAGGAGTGTGCAAACGCATGAATCAAAGCCCTCTGCTCAAATATGGATGCCCTGCTCAGATTCTAAATGAGAAGGGCACGTGACGGCACGGTACACACACACACACACACACACACACACACACACACACACACACACACACACACACAAACACCTTTTGTGTTTCGCACGACTCGAGGGAGTTGCACACAACTTGACGTCCCTGTACGTTGAAATAGATAAGAAGCAAGAGCTGTCGGATAGGCAGTGTTTGTCGGATAGGCAGTGTTTGGAGGACTGCACTACAAGGGAACGCGTTGGTGTACTCTGGAATACTTCTTTGCTCGAACGGGAAGCGTTGGTTTCTCAACTCAAGTAATCAATTATTTAGTTACGTTTTTTCCAATAATCAATCTGCCGCTGTTAAAATCTGCATTCACACAGTTTGACAAGTCTCAGTGAACGTGCCCTGCAGGGTCTCCATCAAACACTGGAACTCAGTCAGGGCTCGGGGACGGCGTTTCTCATAGACCAGGGATGGGCCTGTTTTGAGCTGGGCCTGGTTAATCAAACCAAACACGGTGCAGGACACACAGTAAACAGCAGTTTGAATGTCGACTTCTCTCAGGCCGTATGATGCCAGCAGTCTCGTCTTACAAGGTGAGCATGTTATAAGGGCAGCTTATTGCATGATATCAGGGATGTGACTGTCATTCACACCGTTTCTGTTACTTTCATACTTCTTGGCGGGTAGCTGCATACTGCGCATGTGTGGCATGTGTCACAGCAGGGACCATAGGTGGGGTAGGCCTTTGACTGAACGTAGCACTCTGGCTCCTACTACTGTGTCACCCACTCATCAAACATCAAGCGATATGAATGAAAGACGAGGTTTTAGCGAGGTTACTTTTAAACCAACATGCTCATTGAATTGTCAAGGGGTTTTCTTCAGGCTAAACAGTTACTTTTCTCAGTAGGTAAAACCGAAACGAGTTACAGGTGGCGGTCAGCTTGTAATGTAACAAGTACATTTTAAAAGCTATGTTACCAAACACTTCTGCTAAGCAACGTAGCTTCTGGTCATAAACACAGAAAAACGTGGCCAACAACCTGTAGGTACTGGGTCAGCCTAGAATAGTGCACTACAGCATTGTAAATGGTACTTACGACCTGCTAGTATAAATATGTGTATTCATAACAACTCCAGGCCCGGGTTTTAGCTGCTGATTGACCTGGTTAACCTAGTTCAAAAGGGGCGTCCGTTGGTGTTTAATGTTGCTTTTTCGTAGAGCCCATTAGTGGTTTCCCCAGCAACCAGTATGTGGGCAGCCTTTGAGGAGGTTGGTTGGAGATGCAGGGCGCCCTGCACAGTAGGGCTGTGCAATTAATCAAATTGTATTTCGTGATTCAGATTTTTTGTGTCAAAGGGTCTCCAAACTAATATAATGGAGTTGAAACTTTTTTTTTTTTTTTTTTTGGAGAGGAATGCTTAATAAATGCATAATGTTTTCAAACTCAAAAATAATCGTTTGAATAATCGCTATTTCAATATTGACCAAAATATTCACGATTCTGATTTTTTTTTCCATAATCGAGCAGCACTACTGCACAGTGGAGCATTGTTGTCAATGGACTGAAGACCCCCACCTCTTTACTCTTTACTCCTCCCCCCGTGGCACTCTTCCTTAAAGACGTAGGGTTATTGCACTGTGCCTGAACTAAAAAACGTTTGATTTGGTTTAGTGGTGGGAGTATACTTCACAGCGTATGAAGGGTAAACCCACAAGCACACACTGCTGCTTGGAAAAGTGCGAGCAATTACACTGGAGTAAGCATGAGAAATCAGCCAAGGCTTTTACTCCCCAGTGCCAAAAACACAGGATTTTCTTATTATTACTGAGTATCACCCTTAAAGGCTTGCAGGATTATTAGTTTAAAACATTCAAAGATGAAGAAACATTATCAACAGTATGAAGAAATAAACTTTTTGACAATATGTCCAAGAACTTTATGCATTGTGTTGTTACTTGAGATATTTGCTTTACTTGAGATGTTTACTTTATCCCGGGTAGCTGTGGCCATTACCTTCTCATGCTTCTCCTCTGTACCTCAAGAGGTCACCGCCACTGCAGAGTCCAGTCTGCCCTCAGTCCAACATGAGAGGATGAAAAGGGAGAGATGTCCAGAGGGCTTTTTCTAAAATCTTCAATAAATAAATAGATGATAGAACTAGAAGCAGAAACCAAGGCAACAATGGCATTGCATTTCCACCACTGGGGACAGCTCTGGGCGAGGAGAGCAAGAACGTTTGATGCTGATCTCGCAACGTTTCTTCGAGACTGCCGAGTAAACAGATGTTTATACTAACAGCTGGCTATGTAGCAATTGCTTAATCCTTGGCCTTGATTGCCCTGTTACAACAAGATAAAGAACAAGATTGTACAACCGTTTCTTTTTATTTCTGTTGTATTTTGGTTAATAAAAATATCAGTTTACACGCTTTATGGGCAGTTCATGATAAATATGCTCACGCACATAAAGGTTTCAGGTTTGAACACATAACCATCGTTTTCACATCTGCAAGAATGGGCATAGTTGCTTTGGATTATTCTGTGAATTATGTTTAATAATTAAAATGCAAGGTCTACGACTGAGGACAGGTATCGTAGGAGAGGTAGGCATAGCAAGGCAATATTCCAGATACGTTTTAATATGACTTCCCTTATCTTCCCACACTGGTGTGCGACTGGTGTTGAATAAGCGACTGGTGACTTGACAACGCTTCTGCGAGACATTCTGTCTAGACAACAACCATCCTCTCATCAATCTAAACCGACTGTGGGAGGAGGTGGTTGTTGACATCTCCGGTGCCACCATTTCCACCTGTCTCTATTGAGGAAACGTCTCTTTTTGCATCGTGATCTCAACACAGTTTTCAAATTGATTTGAAGATAGATTCATAAAGCACTAGGTAAAGATCCAAATACAATTTAACTCAAACTGCAGTGTATCATTGCTCTGTGAAATAGTCATTATTTAACGTGAATATTTACAAATATTCTATTCTCAATAACTATTACAAATAGTTACAAGTATATTGCTGGAGGACGTGTAATGCTAAGGTAAACTTTATACGTGTGAGTGTGAGTGTGTTTCTGACCTCTCATTTATACAGGAATTTTGCCCTTCTGTCCTTCGTTGGAAAAACCTCTCAATGTCCCATTATTGAAGTCAGAAGTATTTCTGATGTCTCCCCTCCCTGGCTAGCGCAGCTCAGGCATGCCGGCGATCCTTTGTCACGATGTCCCCCCTGGAAGGTCCCGGTCCTGTTTAAAGTAGAGAAAGAACCCTTTGATACGGCCGTTGTCATGAGTGTGGTGATGAGAATCTGCAGAGGATCGACAAGTCTCAGTGAACGTGCCCTGCAGGGTCTCCGTTAAACACTGGAACACAGTCGGGGCTCGGAGACGGCGTTTCTCATAGACCAGGGATGGTCCTGTTTTGAGCTGGGCCTGGTTAATTGGTTTCCAGTGCTGAATCTGGGAATCTTTTACGGTGTGGTCCGGTGATCAAGTCTTCTCGCGGTGGAGTGGCGCTGATGCCCCGGGGAAAGAGAAACGCTGCTTAGCATGACCCATCACACACCTATGAAATGATACGGGGCAATCAAACACGGTGCAGGACACACAGTAAACAGCAGTTTGAATGTCGACTTCTCTCAGGCCTTATGATGCCAGCAGTCTCCTCTTACAAGGTGAGCATGTTATAAGGGCAGCTTATTGCATGATATCAGGAATGTGTAATATCCAGATCTTAACACTTCAGTGTTGGCCTTCCTCAGAGGTGTGGTGAATGAACCCCGTCACATGTGGTGGAATCATGTTTTTGTAGAACTATTTTACTATCACACAGGAAGTGAAGAAGGCGAGTGAAGACAGTGGAGACATAGCAGAGGGTCATTTTACGCATCGTTACACATTAATACATAATAAAATCAGTAAAAAGACAGACTTGAGTATCTTGTAAACAGAACTTTTTTTTTACAGCTTACCCTTGTTGCTTACTGCGGTGGCCCTCCTCAGTGTTTCTTTATGGCCTGCTGTTGCACATCCCCTGTATCGCCCATAGATAGAAGGAATGAAGTCCCTGATCCAAAACACAAGTCACCTACCTCACATCGGTTCCAGAAGCTCCTACAACTCCTAAGAGTCGTACAGTGTCTGTTATTGTCTACCGTGTTTAATAAAATGTGTATTATCTTAAACTTTAATTCCCATTCACTGTCTTAAACATGTTGAAACAAGTACGTACTTGTGAGTTACTCTATTGTGTTCACATTTGCGTTTAGACAGTTTTCAATTAAAACAATGTTTTCATAATAAGCTTTTTTTTTCTTTACCAATAATAATTATTAACGGTAATTAACCGGATGTGCCTTTTCTGCATGTCCACGTGTGGCATGATCTTGCAAAAACAATGCCAGAAAAGAAAAGCTGGAATCCTCCACATCCAGCCTTCTCACCAAACACCCCCACCCACCCCCCCCGGCCTCTCTGACAGTCGGAGGATCAAAGTTACCCAAGTCTCTGATGGTCTTGAAACCCAGCAGGGGTTCATCCCGGTGCTCATATCCAGCGTTAAAAGCAAGACTGTGCCATTTTTCACCTTGAAGTTTCAGGACGTCTCTTGATCACGCACACGGGGTGGCTTCGCGTGAAAGGCCGAGAGAAGTAAAGTATATGCAGCGCGTCCACCGCCTCGCTCTGAAAAACAAGCCCCGACCCTGGGGGATGTGTGAGCCGCATGCTGCGTGATGAGGCTCATCTGATGGCCATGGCGGTGGACGTATTGTGCACCGCGTGAACATCTTTTACCTACCGCTGCGATGCCCGTGTGGCCCCCCCCGTCATCATGGCTCACCCCCCCCCCCCCCCCCCCCCCCCCCCCGTGTTACGCCTCGTTCACACTACCTCCGTCTTTTTGACGTGTCCGTGTGTTTTCCCGGGTCGTGTTACAACGGCGGCATTTCATTGGACAGTGCACTTGCGTATATTTGCATGACGCGATTTTATCGGCTGACGGTTCCGTCGCTGCCCGAAAAGTTGGAACATTTCTTACTTTACTTTTGACGCAGGCCACGGAGCCGAAAGAACGGACGGACGGACCCACAATGCATTTCGATGGCACCCCATGCAAAGTCAATGAGATGCGTCCGTTGACGGCGGTAGTGTGGTGTGCAAAGAGGCGTTAGGCCTCCGGCTATTCGTCTTCTCTCTTGTCCGTCAGGGAGGATAGCGATGCCGAGCCTCTCGGAACAGAACAGTCACATCCACAGCGATGTGGTCGTCGGGTCATCGGTTGCTAACTGAGGAGGCTTGAACTCGTATGTACTGTAGCATATGCAGCAACTGTCGGTGGGTGGAAATGTCAGTCTATGCCTGAATGGTAAAAAAAAAGAAAAGATCTGCATATTTACTTCCTCCAGAATGTTATCTTAAGAATTGACAGCATGGAGTCCAAAGGGCACTTTGCCCACAGTCTTTGCGGTAGCTGTGTGTGTGTGTGTGTGTGTGTGTGTGTGTGTGTGTGTGTGTGTGTGTGTGTGTGTGTTTCCGCAGGTGCATCTATGTGAGTGTGTGTATGTGTGTTTTCTCTGCAGGTGCATCGATGTGTGTGTGTGTGTGTGTGACAATAAACCCCTGAATAAACCGGGTTGTTTGAGGATTTGGTTTCATTGTAGCCGCACAAGGCCAGCTGAGACCTGCAGTAATGAAGTTATCTGTGATAAGTTATGCCTGTTCTTATTCATCGCTCTGTTTCCTCACCCCAATCCTGTTATCCATGTGTGCCCCCCGTTCACGCAGGTTTCTGTCATCATATCAAGTGTTTCAACTACCTTGACCCTGACATTTCCATGTTGTCTCTGTTCCCCAGACATTTTCGAAAGTAAGCATAGGAAGCAAATGAAGGCATTTACCTGACCGCATTGAGCTAGCCAAGCCTGCGGTTGTACCAATGAGAAGCCTCAGATGGACCATTACCTTTTTGGCTAGCGTGTTCTCTGATTTTGATGTCATGTTGATCTGGCCTGAGCTCTTTGACTTTCTCCACCAAAGATCTAATTCCACATGGAGTTTGGAGAAGAGATCTTAATTGAAATCGAGGGCGGCTGAAATCCTGTGTCTGGAGTGGCCACATTCATCATTGTAAATGTCAGTAATGTCAGGTATCCCCGCTGCACCACAGACAGACTCTTCTTGGGGCGGTAAATAAATCGCCCTTTAGGCATCCATTTCAAGGAGGTGCATCAGCTAAATTTGTGTTGCTTTAAAAAATATATAATAATAATAAAAATAATAATAAGACACCTCTCTATTGGCAAGCCGTTCCTGTATTTAGTTATATAGCAGACACTTGTATCCATAGCGACTTACAAGTGAGGCTCACAGAATAACTATTTAAATTAAAGATTATAAAGTCCATAAGATTAATTTGTTATTTGAATAACTCAATCAATATAATCTATAGCAGCTTGAGCTGCTGCCCCCGCGACCCGACCCTGGATAAGCGGATGACGATGAGGATGAGGAATATAATCTATTGAGATTGAGAATTGTTAAAATTGTACAGTTTTACAGTTACAAACCATAGACTTAGACTTAGATTAGAAGTGAAAATTCTTACCCGTTGTTGAATTATCAAATAACCTATTCCATGTTTGCCTTTGAAAGTGAACACAATACTTGGACAGGGCAATATCTGCAAATATGTTCTCTTCCCTGTTTTATGTTGTTGTTTTTTTAAGCCGATGAAATGTGTTTAGCTGAACATGCTGTTTCCTTCTCCTTCAATGCTCCAATGATGAAAGTGTACAGACGACAAAATATACACCAATGTCTCGATCCATTTCGTAGATTACGTTGTTTCAACTCCAAGAAGAAATACATCCCCACATATAACATTTAGACAGGATATTATCACACAAATTAAAATCTCTACTTGACTTACAGGTTAAAGGGATAGTTCAATCTAACAGTACATTTCTATAGTAGTGATAGTCTCTGAGGACTCCAACGTCGTATTTCCAGAGGGGGGAGTTAACATGGGAGACCTTTTTCTGTAAGTCACTGCAACTGCAACAACCAAATGACACACAGCCATGTTTGGTATGATAACCAACAACATGGTAAGCCATTGGAATAGTCACAACCAACTACTTTTTATTAAATTAAACTCAGACCTAGATAGACCCGATTAATCAAGCCATAATTCCCCATGTCGCACACAAGCCATAATATTATTATTACAGAAATATATTTTTCAAATATATATACTCTATATATACTCTACTCTACTCTACTACTATATTACAATTAAATATTTGCAATGCAGCAGTTGTTATGCTAGTTGACTGCAGGACAACGAAATGCCTCGGTAAAGCATTTCATTAATCTCAATCAATCTCATTACAATGGATAACGTGTCCCTTTAACCAGACCAATGACTTGAACCTTCAACAGAACCTAACCCTAACCCTATCTTCTAAATCAGTGAATAGATGCAGAGGGCATAACTCCATGGCAATCACCTCCCCTCCTGATTGATATACAAATCATCTAATTGAAACGGTACAGGCCACATTTTGACTCTGTAATCCACTCTAATCTATTCACCAATTAACACATGAATAACTTATTCTCTCCACATCCAATTAGTTTGAAACCGCTTCTCTTCTTCTGAAAAATAAAAACATTAAATCAGAGCCGTCGGGGCGCCCCGGCATTCCATTAAGGCTCAGTACTTACGGCAACGACTGGGGTTCGATTCCTGCCCGGGCTTATTTGCTGCATGTCCCCATGTCCCCTCTCTCTCTCCCCCATACCTTCCTGTCCAACTCTCACTGTATCTTCATGAATAAAGCATAAAAAAAGCAACAAAAAAAAACAACAATCGTCAACGAAAAAAGAAAGGTATTCTGAGCTTTATAACTGCTATTGATTTACGCATATTCACCTCATTGTGCACCTAAGCTAGACATCTTAAAAGCGGGCACTCAGCAAAAACACAAACGAAATGCCTGCGTCACCTGCTGGCTTCCCCTCGCCATCCGTAATGACTCTCACTCGTTTATGATTCCTCAGAGGTGTAAAGGTTAGGAACTATCATCAGATTAACCATTGATTTCAATTAGCGCAGCCTGCTACTAAACAACCTTTGTCTGGCCGCCATCACTGACGCCTATCGATTACTCCGCTTGTTCTATTATGTTTGATTGCTACAGCTTGCCCTGTCATTCCCAAAACCCAGATTACCAGTGCGTCCCTGCGCGTCCCCCCTTTCATTCCTCCCTCCGGTTATACACGTACACAACGCAGCGGACGCCGTGTCCACGGAGTCCTCGGCGTGGAAAGTTGGCCGTAACCAAATGGTAATGAGGTTGCCCTACGAGGTGGACTTTCGGCGAAGGGGGGGGGGGGGGGAAAGGTCAAAGTGAACAATTACTTCAGGGGAATAAGGAGTGGACCTGCAGTAGGCATCAGCAGTTAGGGCTGGTTAAGGATTCAGCCGCTATTGACGTCTCTTTTGTGTTGCATCAGCGGGGATCGGGAAAAAAAAGCGTCTGTCTGTAGAAATACGTTTACTGTCATGGTCTGGCTATTTATATATATATATTACCGTGTTTGCCCGATGATTTGTTTACCACAGCGATGCTGAGGGGTGTGTGAGGTGTACAATGTTGAGGTCGGCTCAGGCCATATTTCTCTGGCATTAATGTTAACATAAATACAGTTTTTCAATCTGCAATTTGTAGCCATCCCATCGTCTGGGTTTAAAACAGTTTCTTCTCTTTTCAATTATGTAGGATTCTTCCTATTATGAAGTCACTTATTCGTTTTATTTTCATGCTTCCTACATTTAGTTTAGAGCCTTTAATGAGCTAATGCCACTAACAGTAACATCATCAATGCTATTTTGTCAGTATTTTTCCAAAAAGTTGCTCCAATGACAATGAGGATAATATGACAGTTGAGGGGGGTTTAGTAAGGGAGGCCATCATATGTATGTTTTTAAATGAAACAAAAAGCATTTTCCAATATTATATTCATTTAAATCTAGGAATCAAGCGGCTGTGCTGCTGGTTACCGCTGGATGCGTGTGGGGGAAACATTGATATATATAGAATTATATCTTGGCCACAAAGAACGTTTTTTCTTCAGGTTTTCCTATAAATGTTTACCTTTCTTTTCATCGTGATAAAATACTCTCAGCAAGTTGAAAAGTTGGTAATTCAAACACATAGTGTTAAATTAGTTTATTGATTCTTGAGGAAACCCATTCATGCATCGCAAAGAACATATTTAAAAGTAATTAAAATAACTCACTACTGCACAGCTAAGGACTCTCTTTGGAGCTTTTTAAAGGACTATTTTGTAACTATACGCTGAGGGATTTTATGCCTTCTAAATCGAGCAGGAGACAAATCCAGATATTTAACTGCTTTTGTATTTAGGTTGTATTTAGATTCAACACTCCTCTGTTTAGATAGATGGCGGAATTTTCTCCACCTGTTTATTTGTGGGGCCATACCGGGTATCAGGTTCCTAATATCTCAGAGAATGGTTGGTTGTGTGTTTGAGTACCAGTTTACATTGCTTTAAATAATGGATCATTTGCCTATGACATCCCCCTGGCTTTATCGACCAATGAGGTATGGGCTCAGCAAGGGACTTGGCCCACGCTTGCTTCGACTAGAGATTGTGTCTGGATGAGAATCTACCTCGTCGTCAATCTTGATTGATGGTGGCATATACCTCCTCCAGAGGCTTGGAAAGCCGTTGTATACAGCACACGTCTGTTTAGGCAGGGACAGCCTCTCCCTTCGCATCCCAATCGCACATCCGTTTTCAAACTGTAACTTGGCTATGAAACAGTGAATGACTATGTAAATAGGCCAAGAGCCATCTAGAGAGAGGGTTGCGCCAACATGAGATGATTTTCAGATAGTTCGAGTGAGTGCTTGGCGGGCTATTTTAATATGATTTCAAAGCGTAAATATAGCAACAGATCTGGGGATTACTGATAGTTACGAGTCAAAGTACAGTATATTTTGCTAATATTTGTAGACTCTTGTGAGCAGCCAGCGTTGCCTACCTTGTTTGAACATTGTACGTTACAGTTGAAGAGCGTGTGTCTGTGTATTGCTTTGAATGAATGAATAAAATACATGGAATACATTCAGAAACATGAGTAGCGTGGCAAGCGGTTTGTCTGTGCCCTTTACTCCGTGTGGTCCATTCATATCAGCGGCAACGACCAAACTATAATCTAAGACTACAACAACGACAAAATAATATTTGAGGTAATCACATTCAATCGCTTTTGCATTCGCGCATGCTTTCACAAACAAAGACATAACCATCGGGAAGCTTAATGTTTGGGTTATTCAGGAAGAGGAACAGGGAAAACCATCGCAGGAACCCGGAGAGTTGAGCTTCCTTGGTGGCAGGCTGAGGATCCTCAGCCTCATCGGGGAAGGCTTCAGGCTCCATTGATCCCCCCTGTGGTTCCTGTAGAGAGAGAGAGAGAGAGCGAGAGAGAGAGAGAGAGAGAGAGAGAGAGAGAGAGAGAGAGAGAGAGAGAGAGAGAGAGAGAGAGAGAGAGAGAGAGAGAGAGAGAGAGAGAGAGAGAGAGAGAGAGAGAGAGAGAGAGAGAGGTGGGGGGGTCTTGGACTGAAAATTGCCTTGGGAGATGAGGCGAGGCCTTTGTTCCTGAACTTCTGCTACAGAATTTCTTAGTGGTGACCATCAACATCTTTGGCTGCTGAGGTTCAACAAGTGGCATTAGTTACCAGTGCGGTGCGAATCGGCCAATGGTGGTGTCATGTTGTTGGTTGTTAGTAATATACACTTACAATATTACTTATATAATACAATAATAGAATACATGTGTGATTACTGTTATAATACAGATGTATAATACTTTAGTAGTATGACTCCCCAAGAAGCGTAGTAGGATTCATTTATATATTTTATGATTTCAAAACATTTTAAACTAGTACAAGCCCCATAAACCGATGCATTTGGCGAGTGAATGAGTCTGGTGTATCTGGTGGTGTGTTATAAACAGTGCGTTACTATTTAGCTAATAAACAGTGTGTTACTATTAGGCTAATGAACAGTGAGCGACTATTAGGCTAATGAACAGTGAGCGACTATTAGGCTAATGAACAGTGAGCGACTATTTGACAAATCAACAGTGAGCGACTGTTTGGCTAATCAAGAGTAGAGGACTGTTTGGCTAATCAAGAGTAGAGGACTGTTTGAATGGATCTCACACATGGCAGGCATACCGGCTGCAAAGTTTCAGTGCATTCCGTGCAAGTTAATGGAAGAGTTACGGCACAAGTTCATCTCATAGGATTATCCAATTCAAATCCAATTCAATATTTGAGCAGGAGAATTGAATGTGAAGGCTCACAATAACATGCTTTATGGGTTTTCAATAAGAAAATGAAGAAATATATAATATAATGGATGCATAAAGTGTGATTGTGAAATAAGTTTCAAGGTAAAACTTATATTACTTAAAGTTAAAATAAGTTATCATACTTTTAGGCACAGGGCAATATTCAATCATTGATTTGCCATACATTTACATTTGAATCAGAGCGTTTAGTTTGTTATCATTAAGGGATAATCACCGTACCAACAGTTTGATATTCCCGGCTCGTGCTTACCGGCTTGTGGAAGAGGTAACCTTCCACGAGCCGGGCATATCAAACTTTTTATTTATTTGCCCTGCCTTGAGGTGATTATCCCGTTTATTCTACTTCTTGCTTGCCAACATAATAAAACAATTCAAATACTTTAATAATTATGCTTTTTCTTTTTCTTCAACCTGCCAGGTTAATGCCCTCCTCCCAGCCAATCAGAATCAAGCATTCTTAAATGAAGTAGAATAATGTGTTATATAGGTGTTAACAAGAGGTAATTAAAAAATTGGGGATAAAAACAGAATAATCTGAAAGTAAGTATCAGGCCTTCTCTTATATCCTTTCAGCGCTCCTAAACAAGGTAATTATTCATTCACCATCAAGAGAGCTGCGTGAGCCAAGATAAGGATCAATTATAGTCCTCAGAACCGCCTTTGTTCAAAAACAGAAGATGTACTAATGAACTGCCTGGGTTTCCTTTGAGTCCAGTTTACAGCCAGGTCTCTCTCTCACTCTCTCTCACTCTCGTTCTCTCTTTTTTTCTCTTTCGCTCTCTCTCTCTCTTGTTCACTCTCTCGCACTCTCTCCCTCGTTCCCTCTTGTTTTCTCTCTCTCCCTCTCATTCACACTCTCTTTCTCTCGTTTTCGCTCTCTCTCCTTCCCCCTCTCGCTCTTTCACACACACACACACACACACAAACACACACACACATGCACTCACATCGACGGCACCTGCAGAAAAACCACGCATACGCACACGGCCCCCACCCCATCAGCAATAGCATCGGTAGGAAACGTTGACGTTTGGAATTGAACAGTCGTTGAAAGCGATGCGGGGATAAAGGCTGATTTCCTGCATGTCGGGCTCCTCCAGCGACGAGCAAATGCTAATAAAAACCAACCATCGATATCTGGCTTTAATTAACCCTGCCGTGTACTCTCCGGAAACCGCAATATCTCCCAGTCTTCCAGGGGGCGAATTGAGTTGGTTTTCCCAGAGTTTAGAGGACACACCCACCTCTCCCCTCACCCCCACCCCCCCGTCTCCCGTATCCCCACCCCCCCTCCCTTTCCATTCAGCTGAGCAGATATCCCCCCAAATCCGACGGCACAACACTGCAGTTCCATCCACATTAAAGTGAGTTGAGAAGAGCTCCCTTGGCCAGGAGGAGGAGGAGGAGGAGGAGGGTGGTGGTTGGGGGGCAGTGGAGGGGGGGGGGCAGGAGGGGGTGCCACGTCTCTTCCCCCCCCCCCCCCCCCAGCTCCGGAGCCACGCAGGCTGGTTAGTATTCTGTGTGATAGGACCGCAGACTGACTTCCATCATCGGCGTGTTCCTTTTGAAAGGCGCACAGATTGGTCGGATTGCCCACAGTGGTAGATAAAGGCTGTCTGGGTTCGGTGGCCCCTTGATTTCAATGCGTTCTTATGCTTCATAAGTAAGTGTTACGCCGGGGCTGCGAGCTGCCGATGACGGCCAGCCACTTAATGCAATTATTAATGCTGCCTAGATGGGGAACATGGAGTCCGGTTAAAATGCACGGGGAGGAAAAGGTCACCGATGTTATTCTATTAATTATTCATTAGGAGGGAAAATCACACGTGTATATATATATATATATATATATATATATATATATATATATATATATAAAACGAACCATATATTGTATATACTGTATATGTAGATCAGAACACACTGTTCGGAAAATCCTGCTTAAAGGAATTAAATGACACTGATTATATCATGTAATCCACTTTAAGGCGGAAACCTTTGTAGAAATGAAGAGACTACTAGGGATAAATGGATAGGGCATGAATCATGACAAATGATTGGTTATTTTCCCTTGGCCAGAGAGGCATGCATGCATCTGTATTGAATCATAGTCATCATCGTGTGTGTGTGTGTGTGTGTGTGTGTGTGTGTGTGTGTGTGTGTGTGTGTGTGTGTGTGTGTGTGCGTGTGCGTGTGCGTGTGTGTGTGTGTGTACTTGCAAACTCCCATCTGTGTGTGCCTGTGTTGTTTCAGTTTCTGAATACGTTTCTAGTTTTATTGTATATCTGTTTCTATTTCAGTTTGTTTTAAATATTATATTACTTCCAATAAGTTTCACAAGTTATAGTTCGCTTTTGTTTTTGTTGAGGTCTTTCCATTTACATTTTAGTGTTTCAAAATTCCAGCTTTGGGAAATTAACAGCAACACAAATGTATTAATTTATGCTTTTTTGGAATAATAACTACTGCCATACAGCTGAAATGTGAATTACTGGATATTCAAACAATCATAAATTGTGGCAAGCAGTATCAACAATGCTTATGAACAAAGATAGCGTAAATCTAACTCTGCCTCCTTCTTTTCTAGTCTTTTAAAGGTTTAAAACTGAATTAAATTAAACAACAGCTGAACGACTGTCATAGTTAATTACAATTCCTGACCGCAGGACCTTCTGGTCAAGCCATTATGGTTAACAGAAACAAACTTAATAGGTTCAGGGTCAGTTAGTTAATAAAAAACGAACTGAAACTGAAATTGTGTGTTTACAAAAGCAAGACAAAAGACATTTATCGTTTCGTATAGATAGATGTATTTAATGCACCTTTCAACATTGCCTGCCACAGATTGACATTCCAATTTTTATATTTAAAATGGCTAAAATCCTATTTTATTGTACAGCTCGGCCGAGCATATTGATTCTCCCAAAACATGATCATGCACCAGAGGAAGGGTTGTTGTAGACGGGGTGAATCCCGGAATAAAATCAATCCAGAGTTCACCAAAGGTTAGTTAGGGATGCGACAAACCCAAAACTTCCAATCAAATACACTCCCTAAATCCCAAAGAGGCTTAAAGGCTGGCTATGTGCTCTCCATTCACACCGGAGCGCCACTGACTGCATCTCATCTCTATCACTTTACCTGCTTTTCCCTGTTGCAGAGCTAGTGTGATACACTCCTTTAATGTAACATCCACTGGGTCCATTTTGACGGAGTACTTTGTCATCTGTCTATTGTGTGGGAATATTGACCAAGCGATGGCTCCGTAGAGAGAAGCGCTGCCGGCCAACCTTCACCTCAGAAGGTACACGCCGCTAGACACACAGGACTCAAACCGCTGATAACTTTAGTGCAGTACACCACAGAGCAAACACAGGCCGGTAAGAGAGTCCAGTCTAAATGTTTTTGCTTTTCTCGTTCATTGATTTGCATTGATTGGCCTCTTGACCTCATTGATGGCACACTTCCCTTAACGAACGTAGTTAACTTCACCGGCTTTGTTGTCTGACTTTGCGCCAAAGAATGTAGGTATCAGTGGCTGAAAAGTTGTCTATTGTGGAAATGTTTGTTACATACACTTGCCATGTTGTAGATATTCATACCTGTTTATGTAGACGGTACCTAAGCTGCAATGCATGACCCTCTCTCTGCCTACGGACAAGAACACGTACACTCTCACTCACAGATCCCCCCCCCCCCCCCCCCCCCCGCAGATCACTACTAATAACACGGGTCAACTTTACCTTGAGAGAGGGAAGGTATCCTAGGAAACGAGCACTTGTTTTAGTTATTGAGTGCAAGGAGTGCAACTCATTTCAATATGATAACAGTTTCCTGACTTTCCATTACCTTTTAACTTGACCGCACAACCACCTTTTCCACGGCTTCTCTCCTTCCAGTAAGGTCATGCATGACTTAATCATTCCTCGTGCATCCAATCTATTTACATGGTGGTACCCAGTAGTAGACCTCACAAGTGGCAATACAAACTAGCATATAACGGAGAGCATACATAATATGAATACACTGGTTGTATTGCTACACAAAACAAGGAAGCACAAGGAAATGTATTGCATATAATATTGTTTTAAATCACACGGTAAGATAAACTTCAATGATCCCAATCTTTTCCACATAAATTCAAATTCCTATCCATGACAGGAACACACACACACACACACACACACACACACACACACACACACACACACACACACAAATACAAAGGCACACTAACCCACATAACACACACACACACACACACACACACACACACACACAACCAAGCTCATAGAAACACACACACACACACACACAAAAACAAGCTCACACACAAGGCCAGGCACACACAAACCCGTACTTACTCACACTCACAAGCTCACACACACACACACACACACACACACACACACACGATCACACAAACAGGCACACACACACACGCCATAGTTTAGTGTGTGAGCGGGAGAAGTGGGAGGAGCGTCTGGGCAGGATAGGAGCAGCATTCCAAGACCAGGGAGAAGCTCCTGTGTCCAATTTAAAAGTGAGGTTTGGGAGTTGAGTCTGCAGCAAAGGGCCCATAATTGGCATCCTTCTTGTCTTATTAAAGACGAGGAGCACTGAGACGGATCCCCAAAGCAAAAGGTTGGCCTTTATTAGAATCCTCTGTCAACTGAAACATCCGCAGAAGGGACTCAATTAAGCCGAAAAGCAATTGCATCCCCCTTTGAACTGTTTATTGTTTTCAAGAGATAATTAAGGTTGATGACCTTCATAAACTTCATAAAGACAAACAAAGCTGGGGCTCGTTGTTCACTCTGGTTTTTTCCTCCAGAACAGATGGTCCCTGCTAGTTTTCTGCTATCATTATTATTAGATTTATTGACCTTTTTTGTATTTATTTATTTATTTATCTTTGAATGTAGGCTAAATTACTTCAAGTCCCAGTGTGTCGATTTTGCTTGCAACTAGTGGTGAGGTTTCAGATCGTGGCGTACTGAATCCCTCCCCCACCCTATCCTTCCTCCTCTAGCGACTAGGGTAGCCAGTGCTGGCCTGTGTTATGTAAGGGCCCAGTAGGCACTTCCAGAATGATTGCCCCATGTCTACGACAGCACTGAGTACCCCAGTGTGAATGGAAATGGTTCTTTTTTGCATTTGAATTTGTATTTCTGTATTAAGTAAGAGCTCCCACTCCCAACCTGGATATAAATGCCACATTCTGAGTTAACAAAGACGCCACCCTCCTTATTTTAATGGTGAGTACACACTAATAAAGACAAAAAAAAAAAAACCTATGAATATTATATTCCATTCCTGCAACGTCCCTTCCGCTAGATGCCACTCAATTCCAAACACGACACCTTAAATTAGTTTGCTCCTTAATTGCCTTCAGAGTACCCTTCCTTTCCCCGCCCATCAGAATACCAAAAAGTTGAAACTGAATAATTTTCCTCCTCCGTAATTCCGAGCCAAGATCAGACGCAGCCTCGCTGAAAGCTGGAGGAAGATCCAGACCTCCGCCACCCCACCCCACCCCACCCCCCTGCTCCACCACACCCACACCCCCCCTGCTCAGCCACACCACCTCCACCACCCACCCCACCCCCCCCCCCCCCCCTGCTCCACCACACCACCACTCCCACGTCTCCGTCGAAAACCAATTCAGCCTCCGCCCTGAGACCCTCTTAAAGCAGCGGTGTTCACCGAGGCCGGCGGACTGGGACAGGCTTGACGGGTTCACTGCGAGCTCCTTCTGGCCCAGTAAAGCGTGTGTGGTGGGTTTTATTTTGTACTAGCATGTGACACTCGACGGCCACCGACTTAATCCCTCAGTGGAGGGATTAAGTTATTAAAAAAAAAAAAAAGAAAAAAAGAAGAAGAATTGTCGTTTTTTTTTTTTTCTTCTTTCTTCTTTTTATTCTTCCACGTCGCCGGTGGCGGCCCCGTTGTTCGAGTGATTGTCACCGACTCGTCGGTTAAGCGTAGTATTAATGACGCAGCACCGCACCGCCCACCTGCCCCATCCGCCCACCAGTGGACCCCCCCCCCACTGGGCCACCCAGTAGCACCATTAACGCTGAGCTGCGGTGGCAGTTTCCCCCCCCCCTCAGAGTCATATTTAGTGTATTGCTGACGTGCTGAACCAATGTGACAATTAGCATTTCTCTTTGCTCGTTGCTGTTTTAATAACCCTGTGAAGGGGGGGGGGGGGGGGGGGGGGGGGGTGGGGTTCAGACCTCCTTCATCAGCGGAAAGCTGCCTTGTTTTATATTTTTTCCAAGGGACCCCAGGAAGGGACCCTGGAATGTCGCGTCTCCTGCTCGGTTATTGTCTCTCCCCCCCCCCCGCCCCCCACCGTTGGCTCCTCTGTGTTGGCTTGTTTCTGGAAAAGTGTTTACTGTGACTCCACAGTAGCAGGCTGGGACTCTCTGAACACTCGGCTATTATACAATTTTGTTCCAAATTGTTCCTCTTTTGTACAAACAAGCCTCCGAACACAAGCGGTTTCATTACCGCCCGTAGGTGCGCAAAGGTTCTCAGACGGGGGTGAAATATGAACGTGTTAACATGGCCATTAAGTCAGTTAGTTCGCCTTGTTTATTTTATGTAATTGTTGGAACCCCCACCCCCCACCCCACCCCCCATAATTTGAAGGGAATGTGCTGGCTCAAAAATAATAAAAAAGAAAGCTTGCATATTCTATGCACTCTGGTCGGACATGATTTGCCAACTAAGGCATTAAATTATCGGACTATGCGAATGTAGTGTATATGTTCATTGTTGGCCGATACAATTGGCCACGTTCCTTTAAAAAAAAAGACCTCCGTCCATGTTCTAATGTTTCCATAAGAAAGCAATCCCTCATTGTGCTCTGAAATGAGGTGTCCGACTACACGAATATGTGGAATAATTGAAAATAATGTTATTCACGAAAGGTTTATTTTAGTCTTGTCCTTGATGGAAAATTCCTTGACTCCCAGCAGCAAAGCGCTTTGTGTGTTAATACAATAAAGGGACAAAGACTTGGTATCATCAGATTAGCTCTGTGTATGGAGCTGGCTCTTGGACACAGTTCCTGTAAGTCGAACAGAAAACTCAGTATAAAGTATTGTTAATTAGCCACAGGGCCATACGATACCAGTACTCATTTTCAACAATTTACATTTCGCTTCGTCGTAATGTTTACGTAATGTTTTATTTATTGACTATTTAATATGAATGGACCTGTAGCGAAGGCTGCGTTATATAGGCCAGACCCCCTATAGAGTTGTATTATCAAATGAGCATTATTTGGAAAAGTATCCTATGGGAAATAGAGATTTGCATGCCTGATGTGGCACTTTGATCTTAAGGACCTTTGTTGTGTGCTTTGCCGTTTCATCAGTTCTGTCGGGATTCACTCTCATGTCATAGATTTAACCATTGGTAATACTAATTCAGTTTGGTTGTATGATTCCCCTCTTATCTGGTGCTCCCTGCTGTATTATTTAAAGCATGACATACAGATGTCAGATACAGAATAACAACAGCGCAACACCGACATTTGATGACCCATCACTATCACCCACAGCCTCCGCCTGCTTTGGTTCTCCTCTGTATTGCGTTTAACCCACACAATGGGTTGAGATATCAGATGTACCCCGTGGGGGATTGAATAGCGCTCCCTGCGTAATTATGCTCGGCACACTTAACTTTGCAGCGCAGGTGTTTGAGACGGAAGGTCTTACATTGATCGCCTATCATTGTACATGGGTTTGATTGGACCGCGTCAGCCAATAGGGACGCATGACTAAGCGCTCTGGCGCGTTGGATGAAAGCGCTATATAAATGAGGACCATGACTAGTCTCCCGCCAGAGTGTTTCTGTACAAACTGTTCTGGTTACATTTTGAAGTCAAGTCGTTTTATTTATATAGCCCATTTCATACACGGAACGGTAATACAATGTGCTTAACATGGTCATGAAAAAAAATCACATGAATTAAAATAGTTAAATGACAGGGAGATCACATAGATAAAAAATGATTAAAATAATAAATTAAAAAAACGTGGAAAATTAACAAAATACAAAACCCAATACAAGAAAATGAACACAATAATAATAATGATAATAAAAGATACAAGACACAACACAAATAAAAAGCAAGAGTAATGGAGCACAGGTGCAGGGGTGGGTTAGTGAAAGGCATCGGTAAACAATTTGGTTTTAAGTCTGGATTTAAAAATGGAGACGGTGGGAGAAGTCTTGATATCTAGATCTTGATTTCTACATTTTGAAGACACAGACTCTCTGCCATTGCTCGTCATTTCTTGTTCATGAAAAACATTTGCATTTTCTAGAAAGAACAAACAAATGATGGATATGACAACATGACCTTGATTCCTTCAAAATGTAGATATTAAGACGGATTTCAAAGAGGGATTTCAATTGGACACCACGTCTTGGAGGGGGGTCAGTGCATATCATGGTAGATGGGGGGGCCAATCGGGTCAAGGGCCCGATATACTGACAACAAAGTCCATACAGTATCTGTGTTTTCCCATAGGCTATCGAACTGCTGGCGATTTTGACAGGGTACAATATACTGGTCATGGTCATGATGTATAGTCAATACGATGTGTGGGTTAATTGAAATAACAGGAGATTCCACGAGATTACATACCATCTCAGTGTCCTTGCACTCCCAGACCTTATATTTACAGTTACCGGATACTGATGTCATAATTCACGTGGTATCGTTAACCAATCGCAGACATCAGTGTGTTAGGGGCACATCGTGCAAAAGTTGAACTATTTTTCGACTGGGCACCCTACCCAATCGTGCCAAACGCGACCTTTCATTTAAAATGCAAACCGGAGATTTTGGGTCGTGAGGGGTGGAGAGAGGGTTGTGAGGGGTGGAGAGAGGGTTACAAGGGGTGGAGAGAGGGTAGCACACTCAAAAAAATAACTCATTAGATTAACGCAATTAAATTGTAGGCAGAATTTCCATCCAATAAATATATGTTACCCCAACCTAAAACAAGTCCATTGATTCAATATAATGTATATGAGTTCATCTACCATTTTTTTTTTAAGTTGGTCCAGCTGAAACTAAATTCATCTATCTAATGAAATTTAATTGAGTTACCTCTACATATTTGTGTCAAAGAGAGCTAAACAAAAGTGATTATATTAAAGTAGTGAAAAATAAATTGTGTTTGTTCAACCTAAAAATATATGGTTAATTGAAAATGAATTATTCAAAAATCCCCCCCCCCACCCCTATAACCCCATATAACATACATGAGACATTACCTGTTTGAGGTGCTTTTATTTAAACCCAACCGGATCATTAGTGCAGCCAAAAGATTATTTCTTTCGAACAAGACTTCAAAATAAGTAAGTGTTAGTAGTAATTCCTCAATAAAGGTCCTCAAAAGGTCAATAGAGCTCTGAATACAATATGTGCATATGCACATGCTCAAAATACAACTGTGCTCATGCACGCAAACATTTGAAAATGTTTGAATTGAAAAAATCTGGGAGGAGCAATTACAGACCAATGCCCTATTATTTATGGCTCAAAGCTCAGTTAAAAAAAAGAAAAAAGAAAGTGTCAGTCCCAGACCCAGTTATTGGTCACCCGTTCCTCCTTTCACATGAACAGTTTGATTTTCAACTGCTGTATTTTGGTGTTGAGCCTGTGTCCATCCAGATTCATGAGGATTTTCTGGACAAACTCAAAAGTGTATTTCAGATTGTCTGGGAAACTAAGATCCAGAGCATAGATAAGCCCAAACAACATGATGAAAGCCATTGTAGCACTTCCGACATTGGTGAGGACTTTCACGCCTTCAATGACGACTCCAATGTCATCTGGCTCCTCAAACTTACGGACTGTGTGAATGCCCATAACTGTGGCAACAATGTTGTTACCGAGAGTAGTAGAGTTGTAGTCGCTCGCTGCAGGCAGAATAGGACCAAAATGGCGCGTGCCTCTGGGTGTGGAAAGAGCTAGACTAAGGGCGTGGTCACCTCACCTGCGCATGCTCCCCTAATTGACATAAATCTTTTTGGGTTGAACGGATAGGTCAGCAGCGTCAGCAGAGACGATGAATACATTTTAAGTTACGCGTGTTAAACTATTTTGGTTTTTATTTGAATTAATATATATTTCATTAGACAAATATAATATTAATTTGTCACATCTAAGAAGGGCTTGAATCATTTTTTGGAGTGCATAGTCCATCAGTTCAGACCAAGATTGACGGACAGAAGGAAAAGATGAGAGGTTAGAATCATGTTCAATACAAGAAATGTAACGGTAACATTTTCTGGCCCCAGAAAGAGCTGAAAGTAGTCAACGATTGCACCGCCTCCAACATATGCCCTCTCAGGCTTATGCTTATGCCCCTCAGTGCACATGGGGATTTTACTTTTTGATTGACAGCTCTAAGCGGGCTCGCCCAGCTGTTCTGGGGGCTTGTTTTGAAAGTATTGCATGTTTAAGTTCTCTTATTTCAGGTTTATTTGACCGAAAATCCCCCCGCGTGGAGTTTCACAAAAGACAAAATGATACTTGTAGATAAGACCCAGTGTCAGTGAATCAGCATAACACCTATCAAATTGTGGTAATTGAGGAATTCACAAAAGGCAGACGAAAGTAGCAGAGAAAATATATTTCTTCAAACCTTTTTGTTTTTGTGGTGTGAAGTGTGTGCACATCATGCATGATGCATGATGAGTATTAAGAGTCCCGTGTGTAAAATGGAGGTGGACACCAACCAAATCCCCCCCTTCTCATATTTCCCTTTCAAACAGCTACTGTGGCCCATACCGGTCTATACTGGCCTGTACCGGCACTTACCGGCTTGTATTGTGTCTGGTTCCAAGTAGGTACTTGCAGAATTATGTCAACCATCTAAATCAGTAGCCAAGTGTCAAGTTAAGGGGTTATTTTTTGTAAAACCATAGGTGTTTTTACATTAAACACAATTGTTCCTTGCGTTTTTTCCCCACGTAAATAAAATAATAAAAACATCATGGAGCTGAATGGGACTGTACACATTCACCGCTATTTCTGTTTTGCAAAAATGTGTTTTTTGCAATTCGATAACATGAAGGTGTGCGGTTGTACCGCTACACTTTTGTTTTGGAAACCATCTTCCTCTGAAAGAGTGAGAGAGAGCCTACTTTTAGTTATCGGACAGGGAAACCTAGAAAACGTACGTTTCCAAAACATGGATGTATCAAAGAATGCCCACCCACTTCATAATCACAATCCCCTCATCCACAAAACACCATGCGCCTCACTATTTGACCGTCTGTGCTGTCTGCAGTTGACGTTGATATCTGTTCTGGGCTACCGTAGCACCATGGCGGTGTTACATGGTGGTCTCCCTGAAAGAGGATCTACTAGTGTTGAATAGAGCACTTCACTTCACTAACACAACCTTAATAACAGTATTATGGCTATGTGCTGTGATGATAGATTTTATACCACTCAAAGGCATGTGAACAGGCCTCTGGTTTACATTCTCTGGCACCTTTTGTGGGATGAACCAAGCGATCGCAAAAAGCTTTGTCAAGATCTTCTTGATTATTTCTTAAGTAACAATAATAAACTCAATAGGAAAGTCCTCCTTCCTGTAAACCCAGGATCAGGCGTATGGATAGCGGCGCGCAGCATGTTGTTTTAAATTACGGCCTAGTGATGATATATTATACGCTTCCTCTACCAGAACGCACACGGGAAATGATACATATTACTCTGTGTGCGCTTTCTTTTGATTCTAATATCATGCCAATCCATATGTTTTTATAGTCTCAAGTCCACGGTGCTGAGATGAAAACCACAGCTACAGCACGGCATGATGTGCTGCGCTCATCTGTTCTCCGCTACCTTACTGCAGAGCTCACACTTTCTTTCACTATTGTGGTTACTTTTTGCATCGATTTTCGTTCGCTGCAGCTTGCTTTTCCCGGACTTCTTGTTTAAGAAGTCAGCCAGCTGCAGTGTTTTGTGAAATAAAAAATATATACACGCGAAAAACCTTTGCATCTGCAATGGAGCCCTGAGAAGCTACGACTTATGAGTTACGACGTAACCTGGCATTCGCTCAAGAAATATTGGCATTGATTTCTGCAATATCAATATTTCACTTCATTTGTATAGCACCTCTCATACAGCATTAAATGGATGGAGTTGGAACTGCAACCGTTACTTACCTGTGTTCAATTGAAAGTTTAGTTTGAGGCTTGTGTCACTCAATAAGCAAATTAGGAATAATTTATGTAAAAGAAAAATGAGCCCACAAAATTGTGTCATTTATTCAAGCGTCACCGTGATGGTCGCACACACACAGACACACACACACACACGTCTGCCACACACACACACACACATAACCACACTCGCGCACTCTGCTTTAATTTTCAAAGTGGTTCGTCAAAAAGAGCCACAATGTGCCAAACACTGTATAACATGTTATGGCTTTGAAGTGTGTCCACCAGCTGCCTCCCGGCTTGGCACATGCTTTCAAAGCAGTATATTAGCGTTGGACAGCCAGCAGGGGGAAAAAACAAAAACAAAACCCTAACCAAAAGAGTATCATTGTCTATGACATCTAATCTCCATGCATCTTTATGCATTATCACAGAGTCAGCAAGTGAGATGGAGATAAATCGCAGGGGCAGAGCAAGGGAGAGCGAGAGAGGGAGAGATAGCGCCAGATGAAGTCAGGACGAGGGTTAGGAACGGAGGAAGTGAAGATGCAAATCCGTGGCCCGAGATTTGATCTAGAGGACTTGTGTCAGAAGCACTGACATAAATGATGTATCACCGCGGGCTCATCAATAACACTCAAAGAAGACCTAATGGAAGTATAGAACTGGGCTAGATAAGAAGTTTGGCTGGGGGATTTCATAAATCAGCCTCTCTGAGTGACCTATTTAAAAGTGAGCCGCTGTGACATCCGCATACATTACAAACGCGGACACATGCATCGCGGGGGGGGGAAACAATGCTCTTGCCCTGACTGGAATTGTCACAGACAACTTAAGCACATGTACTTCTCCACATGTACTCAAGATTCGGAAGCGGTTTGTGGGTTGGAAACTTCCCCCGAGAGGGGATCGACGTGATTTGAGATCGCCGTTTTCCCCCTACTGGTTTGTGTCAAGGTGTCAGCATTAGCGAAATGTTGTTTTGTTTAGGAGCCATGCTTTTCGGAGGCGACCCAAAGTGAAGATATGCAGGGCTTGGAACTGAGAGATGAATACTTTATATTCTATCCTTATGTTATTTAATCCAATGGCATGGATTTCACAATTGTATATTAATGGTGGTTATCATTATCATTGTTATCAATATCTACTGAAAATGGACAAAGGATGTCAGGTAAAGTGACAGATAGATAATTACTTCATTTATCCCCGAAGGGAATCTATGTTGACAAAAATGAACGCAATGACTATGAAATCACGAAACTTATGATGCTCAATTACAAACATTCACGCCGATAACACAAATTCACACACCACGGCTTTTGTCATTAACAAGCAGTTCTACATATGTTACCACAGATGTGTGTGATCACGTGTGCACCAGCGGATTTTCCTTCACCTAATCGTTTGTGTGGGAATGTAAGCGGGACCCTCCTAATGACTTCGGGTTGGAGCCAAACATCACCTGCAGTCCGTCTCGTTTGGACGCATCCCGCCTATTCCACCATGGGCCATAGCGTTACTTCCTCCTTCACTCGCAGTTCCTGCGAGTGAAGGAGGAAGTGACCTTTTAAAACGCTGTTGAGCATCTTGCCACCAGACGGTACTGTAGAAAGTCCAAAGTACACACTAATTCCCCAGCTCAGGGGGGAACGCAAATAGATGTGTATGATGTGCACCAGGTGCAAGGCGACTGTCGCAACACATCTTGATTCATCACAATTTGTGTGTGCAGTTCCTCTTTGTGTTCTTTTTTGTCGTGTTATAAACGTGTGTTACACAAACCAGGAATAGCAGTACCAGGAGTGCACATTGCTTTGGAGCCTGTTTTTATTTGTCTCTGTGAATCCATACACATACACTCTCTGGTGGACGTACACAAACATGTCATTACCTTGATTGCTATGGGTCTTATGCAAATGAACACACACAACATTAGACAAATCAAAATCAAAATCAAAATGAGCTTTTATTCATGCTTGACCTGAGCACTCCTCCTTTGTAGAGCACATTCAAAATAGCTTTAAAGCAGTAGACGGTAGAAGATGGGAAGCAGGGATTCAAACTAACTGTCTTGAAACCATCGCTAACACTATTGGCTTGGGAAGGGAGCTGGCTTTGAACCATAGCTCTAGCTAGTACAGCCGCACTCTGGGGTGTGCTCTTAAGCATAGGGTTCTGATGCAACAGATCATTTAGTCAAAGCTTTGGAAGAAAGGAATAAAGACAGTGGATGGATCTTTTTCAACGCAGGGTGTCTGAGGACGCTAATGAAAGCCCCCTTGCCCCCTCCAGCATGAACCAGCAATCACGTTGACTCGACCGGGAGTAGGTAGCTGGTAAAGGGTAAATGGACTGCATTTATATAGCACTTTTCTATAACAAGTGGCCGCTCAAAGCGCTTTAAAATATTGCACAGCATACAAAACATTCACCCACTCATGCACACATTCATACACCGACAGCGGCGTCATCCATGCGACCGCCAGCTCAGCAAGGGAGCAGTCAGGGTGAGGTGTCTTGCTCATGGACACCTCAACACTCTAGGAAGACACAGCGAGGAGGAGCGGGGAATCAAACCAACAACCTTCTGGTCAGCAGCCAACCCGCTCCACCTCCTGCGCCACATGCCATCCCAGGTAGGTAGGTAGATGTTAGAAACGGCGATGTAATGAATGAAAAAGCTTTGCAGCTTGTGCCTGGTGGCGAGGGCTATAGTTTGTTCAGTCCTCTTATAGCAGTGTTTCCCAAACTTTCTTAAGTTACAAACCATCGCGACCCAATTCACATTAGGCCTTATCTATAAAATTGTGAGAAGAACAAATTTGTGCATAAATGAACATTCCTGAACGTTTTTACAGCCACTTCCGCGTCCGCATATATATGAACCTAAACCAGCCATTTCGAAGAGATAAATCACAATAATAAAGAAAAATTAGTTTTATGCACTTGTTATTGAAAACATAATACACATATTTTATACTTTATTAATGAGACCAAATAAATCCATTTAGGCGGAGTTAACAGCTCCTTGTTTTGGCTATCTCATTGTTTTTATTTCCTCTCATCAGTAAAACAAACACAATGTACGTTAGCCTTTCATACTAAATTCAAGTAAAATGATCAGAAACATTCAGTACTATCAAAAACATGCTTCTTGTTGAAAGTTTTTTTATTTTTTACTTAAATTTATTTGGCGACCCACATGGGGGTCGCGACCCAGTCTTTGGGAAAGACTTTCTTATAGGATCTGGGGCCTGGGCAGCTGGGCCTGAGCAGCCACAGAAGCAGCGCAGTTTTCTCTGTCACAGCGAATGAAAACTGCAGCTTTTCACATGGTGGAGAAAATGGAGAGATGGAGGGAACGGGACAAGGATAGGGATGTGTTAAAAATTAACGGCCGGCGCGAGAATGGAAGAATTAAGAAATGTCTAAGGAACTTCAAGGTTGGTGAACGTATTCCACAGCAGGGGAAGGACAAAGTGAGGTTTAAGAAGCTAGAGGGAAGTTTAGTAGTGTTAGGGTCAGGAAGACGGACAGCTGGGCACATCAGCAGTGACAAATACCTACTGGACAGAGCTGAGACAGGGACATGGAACTGGAACCTATTTAAGCTAAATGCCAATTAGCAATAGATTTTGAGTCAGTCAGGTCCAGTTGTCTTCTGAAGGATGAGTATCCCCCTCTGAAAGAATTGTCGTACCGCTGATAAATAAAGGGACAAACTAAATAAATAAATAGTTCATTAAAAAGATTGTTGAGAAATTTAAATATTTCAGGAAGCTATCTTTGTCTTATGGTCATTACCAATGATTTATGCTATTTGTTATGTTATTCGTGAAACTTCATAAGTAAAGTAACTTTGGACTGGTTTGCTTTGAGGCGCTTTCTCCAAGACTCCTACTCCCAGATCGGTTTTCTCTTTGGGCTTCTCTCTCTCCTAAAGCCAAAACTTGTGAAACGTCCCTGTTCTTTCAATTCAGAGGGAGCGGTTCTTTTGTAAGAATGACTGTGACAGCCAGGCCCCTATAGGCTTCCCTCCCCTCAAAAAAAATAATAAAATAAAATGAAAAAGATTACATTCTGCTATCATCTATTTGACCAGCCTCTTTGGAAAGCATATGCTTCTGCATTGCTCCACACATGAATGATATCAAGAAACATGGAGTATGGAAAAGACAGCTTGAAACCCCCCTGAGAGATTCTCACAATCTTACATGGCTTGTTCAAGCTAAACACTGTCTGTCGTGGTGTTATTATTGTTAATAATACGTACGTCCAAACATCCCTTTGGCTTGACCCAAGAAGTTGTTGCACGCTTAATGCCAACATTACTTTGTCTGATGATGACGATAACGATGGTGACGATGATGGTGGTGGTGGTGGTGGTGGTTGGGAACTGCATCTCTCTCTCTCTATTAAAACCTTACACCTATACCACCACCACTGTCGCCGTGGCCCCCCCTGCTTTGAGGAGCTCATTGTGGCTCACGGATGACATAATGGATGTCATCTCGGGCCCGCGAAAGAATTATCCCGTGTCCCCATTTATCACTCCTAATCATTTCCTGCAGATTTCTGGAGACCAGCGTTATTGAGTGCATCTATCTTTCCATAGCCGTGCCTCGAGACAGGGACAGATAGCCCTGGCTGAGAGATGAAGACACTCCTATAGTCGCACAGAGACCACCTGCCAGTCCCTAATTCTCCCGTCGCTAACTGCTCTTCAGTGGCTTACTGCTCTTCCAGTGCACACTTGACCATAAATGAGCACCGTTTACTATTTATAGAGTGATAATCTGCCAAGGGGGCGGGGGGGGGATATACTAATATTAAATACTAAACATTCTCATTAAATGTACTTATGCATTTAGCTTGAATAGCCAGCAAATGATCAAATAACTCTGGGGTCCACGTGACATAGGTTGGTCGTGAAAGCCAACAGGAAGGTTTTATACTTAAAAAAAGCATCTAGGGACTGAGGCAAAATTGCTGGGTGATATATGCTTTATTGATTTTGATATAATGTAGCATGAAATGAGAAAATGAGTCCGTCCATGCCAACCAAATTGCAGAGTTTATGTTTCTATGTTCAGAATAAACAGGCCTGTCTTTTAAACTGCTTAATGTAATGGTTATGTTTGGTCTCAGATTTACGAGCTGACAGGAAATGTTTTTGTTTGAATTCTCTATCATAGTCTGCCATTATTCTGGTAATTCAATTATCTGAACTGCATCTTATGTTTTTGGGATATCTATATTATATCTATGTTCACATTGATGCATTGACATGTATTCATCTTTTAATGTTTTTTGCTCCATTGGATTGAACCCTCCAGGGTGATTTTTAACAAATCAGTGCAATCTTTTATGATTTCATTGAGAGACCTCTACACATGTAGAAGCTTCTAGAAATATAATAATTCAGGTGCTTCGATCATCACATTACAGAGTATCTCTCGCACACAAAGACTTCATACCAACAGCTCTTATATCATTGTATAAACTCATAGATAGATAGATAGATAGATAGATAGATAGATAGATAGATAGATAGATGTAAATAACTCATATATATATCAACAACATCTCTGCCTTTATATGAAGAAACAGCCACACACATTTTTATTTACTAACTTGATCTAGTCAGATCGATGGAAAGGTAAATGATTGATAGATAGATTCATCAACATATACATAGACGGATGGATCGATGCAGTGCATCTACCCAGAGATGCACTGAGACCGCCCACCCGTCCACACGCTACACACACATGTTCCCCGTGGCAGGACTTCATGGCACTGTCACACACCAGCGCTTCAAACCCACTGTGCTGTGCACAAGTACTTTAAAATGACTTCAAGTATACCTCTACATTATTCATGAACCTGTCCCACGTTATCCCCCGCACAAAAGCCCCCCCCCCCAACCCACCAACCCACCAACCTCCGGCTTTTGCGTGTGACCAGTCAGAGGTCACGACCCTCATTAGAAAACGCCACCGAGAAGGGTTGGAGGAAGACATTTCGTAGATTGCTGAATAGTCTGAATGGAATTTGAATATCTTTGAAAAAAGTTCTCTCCCTCCCTCTCCACCCCCCACCCGTACTCTCTCTCTCTCTCTCTCTGTCTCTCGCTCTCTCTGTCTCTCGCTCTCTCTGTCTCTCGCTATCTCTTTTTGCTCTCCCTCTCTCTCTCCCTCGCTCTCTCTCTTTCTCTCGCTCTCTCTGTCTCTCGCTCTCTCTGTCTCTCGCTATCTCTTTTTGCTCTCCCTCTCTCTCTCCCTCGCTCTCTCTCTTTCTCTCTCTGTCTCTGTTTCTGTGTCTCTCTCTCGCTCTCTGTCTCTCTCCCTCTCTCTCTCTCTCTCTCTCTCTCTCGCTCTCTGTGTCTCTCTCTCTCTCTCTCTCTCTCTCTCTCTCTCTCTGTGTCTCTCTCTCTCTTAGCGGGGTGTAGCTGGGTAGGCCACTGCTGGCTGGGCCACCGCAGCACTGCTAATCCTGTGGAGAAACACTTTCCCGTTGCGCCCGCAGTACCATTTCACTATGTAATCACCTAGCTCATGAAAATTGCAACGGCAGTGAATAATTTAAAGTGTCTCTGTTAGAAAAGATGTGTTGCACTGTGTCATAACCACGCGGCACCAACATTGGAGGAGAGGACGGTGCAGTAGATAAAAAGAAATCTGAGTGGCTGATTTTTTTTTTTTTCTTTTTCTTTGTCGTTTATAGTGCTCACATTATATATTCCACTGTTCCCAATATCTCTTTCATTGTAACTGCAGGGCTCATGCTTCAATTGAGACGAAGCATGAAAGCAGCATATAAGAACAGGAGAGGGAATTTAATCAGCCGCGGCCTTGGGAAAATAATCCTCGATACATATGGATTGATTGAGCACCTCACAGGTGGCAAATGTAAAAAAACGTTTGCATGTTACACACTTTGAAAAGCTTTGGCAAAGATTCTGGAGGTTACATTTTGGCCACTTCACAAAAATTGCACTTCTCAAAAGAGAGAGAGAATCACAGCAAGAATAACGCATTGGCCGATGATTGTTGCCGTGGTGATTTGGTTTGATTAACTGCAATCAAGACAAGCCGAGGTTTACACAGCTGAAGATTATTTCCCCGGTCTGAGTTCCCAACAACAATACGCTGTTGCTTTATCTCGGAACGTTCCACAAATCATCCAAGTCAAGCTCTCACGTTTTGTGATCATATATTATTCAGCTGAAAATGGATTTGAAAAGCTCATACATAGTTAAATGAGTCTTTGTTATGGTAATGAATACGATCATTTCAATACGAGGGGGTGTGAAATCACTGGAACCCTTTAATCAAGATGCTTGTTAAATTATGAATTTCATATAGGTTTAATAAGAATGGGCAATAAGCGTTGCAGCTTGTTTCAATTCTTCGTTTTACTTTTAATTGATCGATGTAAAAAAAAAAAAGACAGGGATAATAATATCTTATTAACTTCCAGTGTTTTTTTAAATATATTTAATACATGAACAGGCTTTCTGAACATAGCAATCGGAACATCATGCATAAATAATTTTTATACAAAATAAAAAACCCAATGCAGTTTATGCAAGCTATATTGAGAAAAAAACAGCATACAATACAAAACTCAGTAACTACTGCTGAAAAAGGATGCAACACAATTGAACAGAACCATCATTCAGGAGGTCGGGCAGATCTCCCAACGGACGAGGGTGGGTGATGGTTCGACCCTTGGTTCCTCCCTTGATGAGTGTGATGTGTGTTTTCTACCCAAACAAGCAGCTGGTTGCATCGCCGCAGCCTGTGTCAGACAAGTTGGTACACATGAGTGTGCGGCACAAAGGGCTTCTGAGTGGCTGTAGAGACTGTATAGGAGAATACTGCGTGAGTGCATGTTCCATTGGAGCGGTCCATTGAAACAAGTCCCGGCCCCTAAATATAGTTAAGAGTACATCTCCAATATGCTCACCTGTATCATAACTCACATTGTACACATCAGTGTGTTTTACTCACTCCCACGCGTCTCTGAGAGGTCATCAGTGCAGTGTGATGATTTCAAAGGACGATGTTTGAAAGAAAATATTGAAAATAAGAAAAATGTATGAAGAAAATAAATACAAAACATCCATAACCTTGTGTATAGGATCAGGTATGAAGCCCCCCATCTATAGCGTTAGGCCGTGTCCCTTTGCCGGCCTCTGTCTTCTCAGTAGCCCCACCGTCTCAGGTGGCTCTACTTTGTGTTGTTCCACAGCTATTATGGCTGAAGTGCGATTGAAGTTTGTTCTGTTCTGCAGCTGCTGCTGCTGTACTGGCGCGACGCATGTGTTACAAATGGCTGTACCGCGGCGAAACGGGAGAATCTGCAGAAAAATACTGCCTGTTTAAGCAAATCCTTCCAATTCATAATGTGGGAGTTTTAAAAAGCAATTAACCTCCACGTTGTAGCGTTTCCAAGAAAGGTTTTGAATGGCCGCAGATGTGTTGCCAGGGCTCACGAGAAGAAGAAGAAGAAGAAGAAGAAGAAGTAGAAGTCAACACACTCAAGTTAATTTTCTCAGCAGCAAAACAATCAGGAGTAGACCACAGCGACGATTCTCATGTTGAGTCACAGCCCTCGAATCAGTGGGTCACCCGTTTTCAGGTTACCGTGACGTGTTGTTCTTTTGTTCCTCGTAGGAACGGGCGAGCGACAAAGGAAACACGTCCACGAGGGGAACGCGATGAGATCCCTCCCTCCTCATTGGTCCGGCTGCTGTAAGCCAGGCTGGTAAATGCCATCACATTTACAACGCCGGCGGTGCATTGTGAACTCTGGCGCAGAGTTCTCCCCACGCAGAGTCGGCTAAACATTTGATGGTCTCCATGGGTCCTCTATTGAAGTCTCTCTCTCTAGCCTCAGGTCACATCCAGTGTGTATTTATAGCCTCGATGGAGCTGACAGCTCCTGTGCGTTTACTGTGTAGGACGTTCCTTCCACCCCGTTGTAATTAATTGGCATATCGCCATGCAGTTATTTGTTTGTATAGAAATACAGCTTTTTCAAATCTTAGCCTCGAAGGAAATGTCATTGTTATTCATGCCTGAATACAAAAGTCATCATTTTGAGAAAACAAATATTTGCTGAACATGTGATAACTGGTACAAGTTAGCGGTGGGAATGTGTTTGCATTGTCTTTGTGTGTAAATGTGTGTATGAGAGAGAGTGTGCGTTGGTGCTATACTGATCATATTTCATATGGAATGCTAACTCCCCCGAATGAGAGAAATTAATGTGTGAATTGTGTTAATTACTCCTGAGTTTTAGAAAACTCTGAAATGTCACCGCCCAGATGTCAGAGGACATAAATCCTCAGCGCTCAACAGGCAATAATCTTTCATGAGGATGTCACCAACGTTTTACCCTTTCCCATTGATATTCCATTGGCACCTAGTCAAAAGTTAAGTTTAGTCAATTTGAATGCACAGCACCTGTTCCTTCATTCCCATTGGTCTGGGATTCGCCAAACCTATTAACTATCAAACAATTAAAAATGGGACACACCAATCACTCTGTGCTACAATCAAGTAAAGTGTGCTTAATATATTTCCTTTGCTCTTAGGGCCAGTCTGTCATTCTAATGGTAGTTTGTGGTAATGCTGGTAATGCTGCGGCCTCCCATTTCAAAAGTGACTGCTTTACAGCGCTTCTGTAATTCAATTCAATGTCACATCGCATACCGGAGAAAGGTTGTTCAATGGTTACACATTGAACAACCTTGTCGATTAAAATAATGATTTGAGGCCATTCATACGAAATCCTATGTGAACAGCATGAGTTCAACGGTATGACAAGGTTTCCGCACAATGAACCTAAGTGTATAGGAAGCGTGCACAAATAACACTGTAAACAAGAGCTTCTGTAGCAAAGATTAGAATTCATTAGCATTCCTTAATTATAGCAATTCCTTCACCATTAGTAACCTTTACCACCATGAAATTGCCTTCATGCTCATTAAATCCGCCACCAAGACGACAGGCCTTATAATCACGGTTGTTAACAAGGATTAAATGTATATATTTAGTAATTATATCGAACACAAAGTAACAATATAACAAAAGCTACTAAACTTGAGCACAGTTTTCTTTAAAGACGCAGCGAAGACGTATCAGCCTTGTACAATCCCTTATCCAACCTTGCCAGGTGATACAGATGGTGCCCACTACTCAGCTTTTGGATTATCCCCTTTAGTGGGTGTTCAGATGCTCTGAACGTTTGAAATCAATACCGGCAAAACACACAATATTTAACAATAGATTATACGCCTTCCCCTCTTTATCCCGCCACGCGTTGAGCTAATGGAGCATTTATTCCTGAGGATGGGAGTCTCTAAGTGAGGTTCAGGGAGAGGAACATTGGTATATTATAATCCCCTAGGCATCCAGGCCCTCGGTGGAACAGATGTGTTCTACAAGCTCGCTGGCACACTTGTGTTGATTGCAATACATTATGTCCAGTGAAAATGCAGCGTATGGGAAATATTGTGCGTGTATTTTCTGTAGGGTTCAACAAGGGGAAGAGAGATGTGATCAAGCTGCTTAGCCAGAACTAAACTCTCTCACGCTATCTTGTATTTATGTTTCTACTTGACCTCAGGGTGTCATGTTACTGTATTCATGTGGATGTTGTTGTCAACATCTTGTTATTGGCAGGGAGAGAAGCAGCCCGAATGCTGTCAACACACTTATCATACTTTTTAGACAAAGGAAATTGAACGATATATGAAAAAAACTAAACGATTTGATTGGACACTCTAACCTCCAATATCCTGTACAACAGCCAAACATCCTGTCCTTCCTCCTTCTCTCATGACTCTTTGTCTACCAAAAGCCGGTAACTGTAAGTGGACCAATCTAGACGTGTAATGATCATCCAGCCGCTGGCTCTTTTGTCGGTGCTGGTAGCATCGGCTTAAATGTCACTCGTCTCAACTAGAGTCAGAGATGTGCCAAACGTACTCAGTGGGTATAGTTTGCTAGTAAAGTGAACTTTAGAGGAGGAGGGAGCTGAGGCAAACTTGATACCCCGCTGACAAGAAGCATTGCAAGTGTCAGCATACTGTTAGCGTATATATTTCCCGCGGTCATTGGCGATTCCTCACATGCACAATAGTTAATGATTTTCCATGAAAAATTGGCTACTGGCAGTGGCACCAATGCAACCCAGTCTACATCTTAATCGCAGCGGCACTTAAAAAGGTCACAGTGTTGAGCCCTTGAACATGTTATTTGAAACTGCAGCAAAAACTCTTATCATAATTCATTGACCCGAAATATAAAATATAAGCAACATGCTACATCTTTTGCTCTAGCTGTGCGCAGATTAGCATTATTGCCAATGGGATTTCACTATTTTCCTTCTGCACACCAATTGAGGGCTGTGTTTCATGGCCAGTGTGCGCTAGTGGCGTTTTTGTAGATCTCTCAGGATGTGATTAAAAGGTGTTTTCTTTACTTTTCTCCCATTTTTTCATAGTAGGGATGGAACCACATTCATTTTATAAATTGATGATGATCTCTCCTATGATAGGTGATCTATTCCCTCATTAGACCACACAGTATTCAAGGTAACAGTATCACCTCATTGAACCTGAAGCTGTATTAGAGCTAACACCATGACTGTTAAACTGTGTGACATATAACAGACCCTATAGGCCTGACTGATTCACCATGGAGTGCTTACAGAATCTCCTTTGTCCCACAGTTGCTTCATGAACCATCTCCAGAGTGCACATCCATTTAACTCGTATCCCTGAACAAACCACGTGTTGAACCTTTGTCACTCTCCAGTCGTACCTAGTTCCGTAACCACGATAGAGGAGAGCATCGAAACCATGCTTCATCATAGGTCAGAATGGCATGTTTTTATTAATCCTGCAGACCATTCTGTGATTTTACTGGATTCAAATGGAAATGAGTCAATGCCCCACAATATTGTCACAATAGGGGGTTTCTCAATTATCAAATAAGCTGACCATCTAAGATCGTATTATTTATGGTGAAGAAGGAAGCACAAACCTTACTTTGTAACATTGAACTGAACTATCCTTACAGTAACATCAGAGTGCATATGAGAACACATCAACTTCTGACTGCATATTATTTGTCATTATTCAAACCGTTTCACGACGGGATACATATTCTAATAGGTGAGAGGAGAGAAGGATGGCTTGCTAAATGCGCTGAGACTAAACCAAAAGACCACTGACTGTGGTGCAATTATAACCCAGTTTAATTTGTTCATACATTGACTAATTTCCCAAGTTTTTGTCGGGTCAAAGTTGAAAGTGCAGTGAATAAAAAGCAGAACTTACGGACGTCATTAGCATTAGAGTCATTAGAGTCCCACTGATAATTAATCTCACAGGGTGGTGCTCTCTGAGCGGATGTAAGAGCAGCTTGAATATCTGTAAATTAATATAACAGGACCTTTTTATAGATTAAATATTCAATGTATGTATAGTGTTTGTCAAACCAAACTTGTTGCAGGTTGATGAATACACCGCATTTCAAAGAGGAAATCATCATCCTCTTCATCACCGTTCTCATCCGTTTTACAACAACAAAATAACAAGTGCACAGTGTGCAACGTGCCGATCACTTGGCAACATCGCATTTTGTTTACCAGCTCATTCACACTTAATTGTGCGTGCCTACGGGCTGTACAGAAAACATAATTGTACATCTCCACCCATCCCGCGCGCTCGGGCATCAGAGTCTTTGGAAGGGGGTTGCGGGTGCCAGAGTAAGTGAGTGATCATCTTGTTGAAATAAAAGGAAAAGGCTGCTTCAGAAGGTGCTTCGCAGCCTGACACCGGCTCATGAATAAGTCATCCTGATCACAACCGCTGGAGTAAACAAATCAGGGGAGACGAGCTGCGGCCGCAGAAGGAGAATTGTAAAGAAACCAGAACGTTTGTTTCTACTCTACTGATTCCAGGTATTAGGAAACTCTCTGGCTTTGATTTTTTACTTCTGGAAAGATGGCACTGTGAAGCTACCTGACGCCGTGGTCGAAAAAAGATGAAACTCATTCATGTGGTTTGCCTGACATCTGAGAAAGCCAGTAATGCTCCTCAGAAGCAAATATGAATATTTTACCCCGTGTTGGGAAAGCTTTTAAAGCATTCGTCTGGCCCTGGGATGGATTGGACTCGGCTCATTCTTCCAGGACATTTCCACGATTTTAGCAACACAACCCCCCCCCCCCCGAAATGCATCGTCTTTTCATTGTGGTTGAAGTTTGACGAGGGCTGCCACTCTAATGCATGCAGCGTCTGGTGTGAACCACAACTCCTCTGACCTGTCTCTCTGTTGGGAGGTAGTTAGGGGGAGGGGCGAGCAGTGAAGTAGACACTAATGCATCTAAAGTTACCATTATGGAGGAATATGACTTGATGAACAAAAATGAGGTAGCCTCAGGTTATTGCTTAGAGCATGTAATCAAATGTTGTGAATCAAATGCTGCCACCAGAAGAGTGTAAATTAAGCCATTTATATATATATATATATATATATATATATATATACTGTTTATATATGTTGGAAAAAAACGGGCCATTTCCCGAGGCTACTGATTTCAAAAGGATTAGCAAGCTAACAATGTGTGGGTTTTGTGTGTGAATTACACACCCCTTCCCAAGTTAATAATAAAGTCTTTGTGTGCTGAAAGAAATTATTCAATCGTGGCATTCACCATGTTGGGGGGGGCCCTACAGTTACAATTTATACAATTGACAATGGTGCATATTTAGCAGTGTGTTGTCTATTGCAGAAAACATTCCTTTGAGTGGATGTTTGATATCGCAGTCATATCACAGCACATGCAGGAGAATATATATTAATATATAGGTACTTTTGTGCTTTTTTTTGTCTCATGGATGAAGTCAAATTGAAGGAGCCAAAATCACAAACACTTTGTTTTCCAGTGAAGTGATTCTGCAGTTCACTTCACATCTGAACTGCACGCATGACAAAAACAGGGACAAGTCGAAGAAGAGTGAAAACTCTGTTTAGCTGGTTGCAGAATGGACCGTCCCTGAATCTAACCCTAACCTTAACCCCTTTGTAGACAAAGAAAACCCTTTCAATCCTAAAACATAAAAACGCTTTGCATGGCTCCTTCTCTTTCTATGCTCCCGTTGCTTTGTACACTCTTTCACCCACTTTCTCACTCTTTCTATCCTTCTACTCGGCTTCATATCATTTCAACACCAGTTTGGTTCCATCGCTCTTCTCTGTAAAACGTGGTTTAAAACGCATTTATTCTGCGTTTATATAAAACGCGCCTTTTCCTTTGAGTTTAGCTTCTGTGTTGTGTTGATGACTTGTGTTGAAATGCTGTAAAAAAAAAAAAAAAGATCAACAACAAGGACGGAGACACTGTGAGTCAATGTCAACCCTTCGAGAAGAAATCACCAGCCCGCAATTCACAGACGGCCTTCAAATGGTCTCTCACAAGGACTCGGTTTTTATGAATGTACTCGTAGCATGCTGTGGTAAGGGGTTGGGTCACACAATGGCATCGCACAATAACAATTAAAAGATAGCTAGACAGATAGTAGGCGGTGTAGCTACATTTGCTGACAATATAAGAAAGGAAAGAAAGAGAAAATCCTGTCCTCACCTTGACTGGGCGCGAGATGTATGCGTGTGTCTGTGGGGGGTTCGTCAAAGGGAAGCTGCAGGACAGCGAGGGGTCACTCTGCCTTCTTGCTTTACATACGATAGAATTGCCGCCCCCCCCCCACCTTGTTCGCCCTATTTCCCATTTCCTACCCCCCCCCCCCCCCCCCCCCCCCCCCTTCCTAGAGATGTTGTGCATGCAGCATAATCCAAGAGCATACATACAAATCAGACAAACTGCAGGGCAGAATATCTTATTCTGTTACATGCTTGAAAATCCATTCCTGCTATTGGCAGCACATTGATTCCCTATGAATGGACGGCGTGCCCAGACAGAGAAGAGGAGATGATAGGGGGGAGCGACAGGTCTGCACGCACGCACACACGCACGCACGCACACGCACACGCGCACACACACGCACACACGCACACACACACACTGATGCACGCACACAAAACGATACATACACACAAAACGATACACACACACACACACAGGGATGCACACAAACTGATGCACACACACAAAACGATACATACACACAAAACGATACACACACACACACACACACACACACACACACACACACACACACAGAGGTGCGAACCATACACTCAGACATGTCCGTGACATGCAGGCTCGGACGCACGTACATACACACAGGAATACGCACGCACATACGGCCACACGCCAGTGAACCACTTGATAAGTGCCTGTGAGCCGTGCGGAGCCTGTCCATTGCAGCACCATTAATCCAATCCAATACGTCTGTTTAATGTTGTATGCCATGAAGAGGGGTCCCACTTATCATCTTTAGGTCCCCTTGCAGGACAGCTCGGATAATTTAACTCTTTGCCCAAAGCAGGGCTACATTCTGTGTAAGGTACGCGTAAAGTGCATGTGATTGTTTACTTGTTGTAATGGCTTATTCAGTATTATGATTATGATTATTATTATTATTATTATTATTATATACATTTTTTATTAATACTTATATTAATAGTCATATTTTACAAGAGTTATAGTGACTATTTAACTGCTTGGCAAACCAATCACCCGCAAAAATACCCGCCTAATTAGAAACCTCGAAACTCATTGCTGAACTTTCATCACATCCCCTTGGCTTTTGGCTGTTTGGCCAAAAAAAAAAAACGTGTCCAGTTGACGTTTTTTTGTTAGCCGTCATGTTACAAATTAGTATTAGATGATGTTATTTTATTAACAACGTAATGGAAACTGTTAAAAAAAAAACAACCCTTGCACTTCAGTTTGACTTAATGTAACGCATCGAAACTGAATCGAAGATGAATCATCTCCCAATGTGCTGATTAACTCTGCTGGAGAGAACGCGCACGCAGGCACAATCTGCATGATCAATATACCTTTAGATCGATCCGGTTATTAAAAGGAAAATACATCACTACATACTATTCAAAAATGAAGAATCATCCACTACAATCAAACACTGTTTTACCGGTCTTGATCATATAAATGTGTGTTTGTGTGCCTCTGTGTGTGTGTGTGCGTGTGTGCGCGCGGGTGTGTGTGTGTGTGTGTGTGTGTGTGTGTGTGTGTGTGTGTGTGTGTGTGTGTGTGTGTGTGTGTGTGTGTGTGTGTGTGTGTGTGTGTGTGTGTGTGTGTGTGTGTGTGTGTGTGTGTCGTCGGCAGCAGCAGCAGCTCCTCCCCTGTGCGCGCGCGGAGCTTCGTTTGACCAACTCTTTCAGATTGGACCACTTTGCTCCAGCGCACTTTTTTTTTTACCACACACCGCATTCGGGCAGCGAGCAGCAGCAAGTTGCGAGGAGCAGCACTGCACTGTGTGTGATCGCGAGCCAAGTTCAGGGTAGAGGAGGAGGAGGAAGGAGACGAGACGAGAAGTGTTCAAGGACCTGTTTCCAGAGTTCCCCAGCAGCGATGGAGACCAGGGTCACGTTTCGTTCCAAGTGGCAGAGTGCGGTGCGTTGTTTGTCCATTTTGATGATAGTGTGTATTTTGCCAGCCGTGAAATCAGAGATAACATGCAGATCATGTCAGTTTGGGAATACATTGCGCGCCCGTAAATTAATCGTCGCCATGCAGACCAGTGAACTCGCAACAGGGTCCGCGGGTGAAGTTTCTGGACACGGAAATGGGTTGAAAAGATTCGATCCGACAAGCGCCAAAACGCGGGAGATGAATGCTGCACCCATGCCGGCCGGACATGGCGGTCAGGTGAGAGGATACTTTATTAACTCGAGGAAGAAGCGGAATGTCCAAAGCCCAGTATCCACGGAGGAGACAACTCTGCGCAAAGCAAAAGTTTCGAGTGACACCATGGATAGGGGACAGATGGACTTCGGGATCAAATCAACTCGTATCGATTCAACAGATCAAAGGAACCAGCCAAGATTTGAACCGAGTGATGAAAAAGTGACATCTCCTCGGTCAAACCACGGCCAAACGAAGAACCTGCGGGAGGAGGAGGAGGCTGCGCCATTTGGACGCAGAGTTGCGCGGTCTGAACTGCGCTGGAACGGAGAGGACAGGAGAAGCGCTGGTTCGAGGCAAGAAGAGCTCAAAGTGACCAGCTCAACCTTCGCCTTGACCGGGGATTCGTCTCACAACCAGGCGATGGTGCACTGGTCCGGCCATAATAGCAGCGTGAGTAGATAATGCGCCTTTCTGCAAACTTTACGCGTGTCCAATGCATTCGTTGGACAAAGCGATTGGCTTGTTGGACACACCAGTACATTTAACTCTCTCTCTCTTGTGCGGGTCTTCTCATTTATGGAGAAATAACAGTTACAATAACACACACTATCCGTGTGTGTGTGTGTGTGTGTGTGTGTGTGTGTGTGTGTGTGTGTGTGTGTGTGTGTGTGTGTGTGGTCTTTACGCGTGTCCAATGCATCTGTTGGACAAAGCGATTGGCTTGTTGGACACACCCGTACATTTAATGACATGAACATTCACATTCAGTCTTGTGCGGGTCTTCTCATTTATGGAGAAATAACAGTCACAAGAACACACCAAATACCCCCCTCCCCCCCCCCCCCCCCACAGGTTGGTTGTTTTGCAAATAATTGTGAGTGCTTCTCTTCATTAATAAATTTTATATCTATGTTATTGAATAAGTGCAGATTATTTGATGGAACCAACGTTAGCCGAATGTCACTCAGGTTAAATTGTCTGATGCTGATTGAATGATATAGATCTAAAAACAAATACTTACCGCCATAAATCACTGATGGGGTACATAAATACTGAGGGCTGTAGGTTGTGGATCATGGCTTTCATGGGTTCATTTAACTCTCTCACTACGAGAGAGAGAGAGAGAGAGAGAGAGAGAGAGAGAGAGAGAGAGAGAGAGAGAGAGAGAGAGAGAGAGAGAGAGAGAGAGACCAAGCGTTGATCCAGTGGGAGACAAGAGTCAGAGAATGAGCCCACAGCTCAGAGGAGATTCTCAGGCAAGGCGAGCTAAATCAGTGTGCGTGTGCGTGCGTCAGTGCGCGCGTGCGTGTGAAGCCCCCGTTCAGCCTGATGGATCTCTGACCACAGGGCAGGATTTCCCACAAAAGACTGCCGGGTTGTGGGAGAGGTCGGACACATAAGCTGCCCTGGCTGTGTCTTCCTCCCCCCTGTAAGGCCTTGTGTGTGTCCTGGGCTGCCTGCTACAGGTCCCCATGCTGTTGCCAGGCCTGTTACAGGATCATGCTGAGCAAGGCTCCAGTGTTTTTGTGAGGCCTGCTCGCTTGTTGTCGATTGAAGAGAGAGAGAGAGAGAGCGAGAGAGAGAGAGAGAGAGAGCAAAAAGAGAGAGAGAGAGTGAGAGAGAGAGAGCAAAAAGAGAGTGAGAGAGAGAGGTCCCCATGCTGTTGCCTGGCCTGTACAGGATCATGCTGAGCAAGGCTTCAGTGTTCAGTTCGATCGATATGAGAGAGAGAGAGAGAGAGAGAGAGAGAGAGAGAGAGAGAGAGAGAGAGAGAGAGAGAGAGAGAGAGAGAGAGAGAGAGAGAGAGAGAGAGAGAGAGAGAGAGAGAGAGAGATGAGAGATGAGAGAGATGCCCTGAACTGATCAGGTTAACCGGTCGCGTTGTCCTCTCCCGAGCAGAGTGGTATGTTGTTCAACATTTTGCGTGCACCATACCCATTTCCCACGGAGCTCACACAACAGAGGAAGGTGCTTTGAGCGAAAGCACTGTCGGTTTTCTCGAGCGAACGACGGCTGAATATCCACACAGACCTCTTGTCATCACAGATATCTGCTTTGGCTCCGGTGATCGTATGGTGCATCGATGGTGTATCAACGGCTAAGGAAAACAAAACATCTGTTTGTCTGATTAATTTGTGATTCTGTACTGCCTAATACATCTGCTCTGAATTGTTTAGCCTGCACCCAGAACTGCTTACATCCAGCTTTTTTTGGGAAACCAGGCACACTGCTCAATTATGGCACTGGTTTCCTTGTCTCCGCTGCTACGGATATGCTATATTCAGAATGCGAAGGTAGTCTGCTCTGCATAGCGATAATGGCTTTGTACGAGATCCCAGAGCCTGCTGTCGCAAACAGTGTCCCAAGGTATAGTGACATGGACAACTCCATCCACAGCTGCGCAGCTGCGGCTGTACTGACAGCACAGTCTCCACATCACATCATTCCACCCACTTCCTCCCCTCTCTCTGCGTCAATCTTCCCTGTGTCCCGGGCGCACCTTGCGCGGTAGCTATGAGGGGCGGTGGAGCGTGTCGTTGCGGGCCGGGGGAATGGACGGCGATGCCGGAGTGGGTATAATTAACAGACCTCTGTTTGTCTTGCGTTTGGCAAATTGAAAGACGACGTGCGTCAGCCTGCGGTTCCGCACAGCGAGGTTCTTCAGAGCCGGTCCTTCCCCTTTGACCCCCGTCCTCCGTCACGAGTTGTTTTTCCGCCCCCATGGCAACGCTGCTCGCCAAGTTGTGCTTCTTCACATCCCCGGTCTGGAATCTGGCAGAATCTTTTGGTGCGGGCGAGTCCCTGAAATAAAGGCTGTTGATGTTCATGAGCAGCCTCAAACCCAACCTTCAAAGAGACCGGTGGAGGATCAAAACCACTTATCATTTAATGTCTGGTCCAACAGGAACAGCAGCTGAAGCTCTCTCTTCTCTGTAGCAACCTCTCTGCCACATGAGTGTGAATACCTGAATAGGTTCTATCGCCACGCTAACAAGCAGGTGTACTGATGGTGGACTCAAAGCGTGTGTGTGTGTGTGTGTGTGTGTGTGTGTGTGTGTGCGTTTATGGGTCGGACACTTTGATAACGTCTATTTTGTTGTTCTTCTACATGTATAAAGTATCATAATACACAATTATATATAATTACATTTAATATATCTATATAAAATAGGAAATATATATTATGGAAAAATATATAATAAAATACACACATATATATATATATATATATATATACAAACTATGCGTCGTGTATATTTCTAGTTGATGAACTTTATAATGGCCGCTGCCTCCATATGGCCGTGCCCCGCTTTAATGGGCAGGACGTCATGGGCTGTGCCGCGCTGCTTGGCTTAAGGTTCTGCTTTAATGGTTTGATTCTCATTACGCTTTGACTGAACACTTTCTCTTCCACTCCACGCCACTTAGCTCTATCTGCAGCATAATGACGGCTTTTCCCTGCCTCTGCTTCTCCTTTTGAACCTCTAGTTTCTAGTTTTAGTATCCCTCTTGTTCGTTAATATGGTTTTGGGAATTAGCTCTGTGGCTAATAATATTACCTCACATGAAAGGGAGGAAGAGCTGTTTTTTTTTCTAAAAAAGATGTTCATAGATATTATTTTTTCTGCCTCGTGCAGCATTTCACTCGTGCTTCGCCCTCGAAAAGCCAGCGTTTGTCGTTATTCAGTTGTTTTTCCTTGCTTTGGTGATAGGAATAGACACTGCCGGAATAACTCTGAAGAAGTATATTATTTCAGTCGATAAACAAAACCGCTTGCGTACGCGGGCACATCGTATCTGCATTAAATATGTAGAGTCGTCACTCTGAGCAGATGTAGACGTTCCTTGCTCTCTTTACCGTCTGAGCGTCTGGGCAAATACAGACGACATGCAACGGAACTGTGATGGGGAAGAGCCAGAGAGAGAGACGGAGAGAAACAGAGAGAGAGAGAGAGAGAGAGATTTGTTGTGTATTTTTAACCTCTGGGGTGTTTACATATCCTCTATCATAATGATCCCATATGCCTCAATGCACATACGCTAGATTGGATTTGGCCTTATCATAATGGCTCTGGAGATTTGTGCTAAAGACCCCTCCCCCAAATCTCTCTCACACACATACACACACACACACACACACACACACACACACACACACACACACACACACACACACACACACACACACACACACACACACACACATATACACACACACACACACACACACACACATATACACACACACACACACACACACAGACACACAGACACAGACACATGGGCGGTAGGGGCACCGTGACTTCAACGCCTGCATACATATGTAGTTTGGTTCGGATATTGAAAACGGTGATTATTACTACTGTTCCAGTGGGACATAATTGAGAAGCAGATTTGGCAGCAAAGTGAATTTGCCATAGCCCTGCTTTGACCCGCTGCCGCATGTTAAGTTGGTAATGCAAAAGAGGGCGGGCGGGCGGTCGCCCAGGGCCCAGGCTCCACGGTGTGGCCGAGGTAAGGTTCAGCACGATTGGGGAAATCTTCTGCCAAATGGCAATTATCAATCTAAAACCTGGTTGTTTTATTCAGATTGTAAACACGGCTTGCATACCAAACATGTATGCATACCATTCACAGCTACTCTATGAGCAACTGCTCTGCAACTGCCGGTTTAAGAATACACCGATATGATGTGTTGAGAGGGACCAGGCGTTTCTGTGAACGGCTGTGTGTGTGCGTGCACTGCCATTAAGCTGAGGGATTCGCCCAAATGCCAGGAACGCAGTGCTTGGCAACATGTTGAACCGGTTAATAAGATGAATGTGTAAAACGGTCTCCGATAATCCTGATTGGATGCTTTGGTCTTCGTTCTGTCCTGAAGCCACGATAACGGGCCAATCTCTGCTCCTTTCCTTCCTGGCCTCCTTCAGAGTGAAAGGCTGCATACATAATAATATGTGGTTATGCTAGAACCACTTGCAGATGTAAAAGTTGCGTGGTGACAAAAAAAATATATAAATTGTCAACAGGGGAACCATGACATATTTCCTATATGTACAAGAACGAGCAATTTACATTATTGAAATGTCAGGCCCATGCACTAAGTACTTTGACCTGTCACTCAGCCCTAACAACACGCTGACATCTTGTCAATCAGTCTGACCTGTTTACTATTGCAGTGGATAAAGCTCAAATAACAACCCGAGAGTGTGCTCCCTCCCCCAGAAGGACTTTCTTATGTCACTGGATGGTTACCTGTTCCAGATAACGATCAACTTTTTTTTTCCGATTCCGATTCCGATTTTATTTGTCACACACATACGTAATGCAGTGAAGTGTGAACAGTCGGCTCCGTGCTAACTAAACGCACGACAAAGACTGACATGAAAACAGTAACAGACAAAGAAGCAATACATTCAAGATGCCAGAGGGGGTTCATTCAGATAGTGAATAAATGGATCACTCAATAGAATAAAAGTGCTGTTGCTCAAAAAAGTGCTTAATCAGTGCCATTTAGATAGCGGGCGGCTTGGGAGAACGCACTGATGTGTACTTTGCATGGCCTCTGTTCAGACAACATTGAACAGAATGGGCCCTTCGCTACAGTCCTCCCTCTATGTTCTGTCTACATGTGTCAGTCATGTTGTTTAAGTCTCAGAAGAAACGAAAAAAGAAACAGCACACTTTAACCCACATGGACAGGGGCGCAAATGTAGAAATGTATAAGTATTAGTATATGTATTAGTATATGTATTATATATTACATGTGTAAGTATATGTAAGTATTCAACGTGATCGAACAGGAACGAGGGCAGGCACCGGTTAAGGAGGAGATGCTCGCAGGGAGACTTGGATGTATTGTGAGGAAAGTGGCTCACACCAGCTGTCTCAGCTGACTGTCTCGCGGTAGCTTTCTAGTTGTTGAGGAAAAAAAATCTATTTTGGGTCGGGGCGAACGTGCATGTGTTCCTGTCGCTATGGCAATGCTGCTATCTATTTCCAAAACTATAGTCAAGTTTGTTTTTGTTTTTATTTATCTTAGAGTGATTATTTTAAGTGCCTCCTCTTCCAAACCCTGCACATGTCGGGGGTAGTACAGAGGTGCTATAAAAAGCACTCATTTAGTGAGGCTTGAGTCTACAAAGTAACAGCTTTACAACCTGTTTACAGCCTCAAAATCCAACAGGCAATTAAGGCTCGGCATATGCTGAAGTGAATCCAGGGATCCAGGCTCTGTACCAGGAGTGATCATGGACATCATGTCACTCACACTCCCTAGTGCTGTATTATTATGCAACGTGTTTTATTCAACACATTTTATGTGACACTGTTTAGCCTGTATTATGCCCTGCCAAATAAACACTGGTAATTCAGAAGCCAATGTGTTGACCTATGTGTAATACTTCCATAGAGAAATCTATAGAGCTAGAGTACATTGTTCAGTGTCATCCAGTGAATGTGTTGGTTTTCCATGGAGCAATCACGTCGTATGGCTGTTGTAAACATCGCCTAAGCATTGCTTTAAGTACAACACAATATTTGTGTGTGACCAAGTAGCCTATTGCCTTTCAAGACTGAAAAGAAAATAATTTCTGGATGTACCGTAGATATTGTTTGTATTATAGAGGCTTTAATGTCCCCCCCCGTTGTATTCTTCCTGTGCTGTTTGTGGGGTAATTCTAAACCTCCCCACAGATAGATTGATGGACACGGTAATGTGTATGAGGGCTATTGAGATGATGGTTGTGCAGGAGAAAGACTGACCCACTGTGCGCAGCAGGACACATGTCTGATGGTTTCTGGCAAAATGCATATTGTTGAATTGTTCGTGTTACTTTCTGATGTAAGCTATCCCCTCTAAAAGCAACAATAGAAGAAGATGAAATGGATTTTACTGCAATGTATGATTTTGCCGTTTCTCTCTCGGGCAGAAACATGTATGTGGACTGAACGGACATATTAGACATTAACTGACATTGCGTACTAAATATCAATAGATATTAATTGCCTTCTCATACCTGGATATGTCCATCACACCCAGGTTCATCAATAGAGAAGCAGATATGATGAGATGGGACTTTACTTCCATGCAAAGTCTGAAAATATGGTGCTGCCTTTGTGACTCAAACTATCCTATTCATTTTTCATAATTTAAAACACGTTGTTTGATCTTCCATCTAACATTTTTTTCTGAACTAGATAGAAGTTTGATATCCCATCTAAAAAATGTTCTGAACAAATCAGACGTCACAGTTGAATGTTATCTTATCTTGACATAAATATAATATATAAAACCAAGATTCTCAAAGCAAGACCACATAAAAAGAGCTACTTCCTTCTCTCAAGCCAGGGTGCGGCACTGCACAGTCTTTAGTACCTCCATGGTCCACAGTACAGGTCACAGGTCAACAGGTCAGCGATGGCGTCTACTCAGATTAGCATTTTTTTTTGTGAGGATTATGGTTTCTGCTGTGTTATTATCTGCACCTGTGCATGTCAAGGTAATATTTCTCCAAACCGGATTCATGGTATTTATCTAGTGGCATATGGAGCCACTGCTTGAGAAAAATGAAAACCTCCCAAAGTCAAATGAAATACAACATTACAACTATAGCTAAAGCAAAGTCACATCATTGACTTCCTTTTCCCTGGTTGCCATTGTTTGGCAAGATGAAGAAAAAAAATGAAAAAACGGCAAAGAAGCAGAAGTGCACAGAGATGAATCACGGCGCAGGGTCGGAGCGGCGATGGTTTCAGGGCTCAATAGATACATCAGTGCTCTGTGGGGGGGGGGGGGGTGTATGGCTAGATCTACTGCCTCTGCTGGCTCCTGTCACCCACGTAGCACCGCAGCTCGGCCGGTCTGCTGCAGTGGCTGCTGTCACCCAGCAGACAGTCCGGGGTCTCCTTTTTTTCGAAGAGAACCGTTAGTCTCATCTCACCTGCTGATCTGCAGGAGAATTGTGCGGGGACATCTTTCTGCGGCACAAAATTGAATCCCAGGTAATCTCTAACCCCATGAATAAGGCAGAGTGTGAACAGTAACAAAAAAAACGGTTTTCCAAAAGAGAACCGTGCGACAGAGGGGTGCGTGAGCTGACTGGTTGGCTGGACAAGTTAATTGACCAAGTCTGAGAGAAGTTGTCAACAGAGAGAGAGAGCGAGAGAGAGTGTTAGAAATGGCCTCCAGAAGACCCTTACGAGGTAAATAAAAACAGCCCCTGCAGCTCTTCCTACAGGCTTATCTGGTGGTCTGTTAAAAGATAAGATGCGTTATGGTTTTCCTTGTTGTTGCTTTCTTTCCAAACTTGTATTGAAATTAAACGGCGAGACCTTGAGCTGGCCACTTTCTTGAAATTGTCGTGTAGATAATGATCAAGCACTTAGCTGTTTGGCTGGTTTATTTGAACTTGCATTTTGTTATCATGCTGGCACAGGTCCTTTCTTTTCCTTTCTCCAGTTTTCTGTTCCGAAGCGTACAATGAAATGTAACATCCCGAGGTCGGCGGTTGTTTCCAGTCGGATTCAGTCTCTCTAATGCAGCATGGTTTAGACGGCTAGATGTTTGACCGCTGTGTTTTTGAAACCCAGAATTTCCTAGCCTTTCATAAGGCTTCGCAGGCTGCTAAAGGTTACAGCGTTGACAGCATGATAGCTGTACGTGTGATGTGCGCTTCGCTGTGTTTGTACGTCTCCCTGGGTGTGTGTGTGTGTGTGTGTGTGTTTATCTGATGAATTCCTAGTACTGCAAAATAACATCTTATGTAATGATTTAACGACAACTAAAAGTTCTCTATATTATAATTAGTAATATATGTGCAGGAGCCTTAGCTGGAGGACTATTTTAATGTATTTAGTAAGAAAACAACATTAATTAAAGATAAGCATCATTTTATTATATTTTTATACTACTGAGGTGAACAGTAATTACTCAGTAATCTTAGTTGCGCATTTCTTCTTTTAGTTGTAAAAGCGCCAATCTAGTGGTCAGAAGAAGTCCTTGGTCTTGTTTTAAAGGCATTGTCATTTAGATATAGCCCATCGATTAAAGCGCACACACAACAGCCCACGCAGGACCGCTCCACTCCGACAATCAATGGACACGTTCCGCAGGTGCTCAGCACTGCAGCATCGGACTGTAGGTAAGAGCAGAACAGGAGGTATATATTTAAGCAATAGATCACGACAGGAATGTGGTATACGGTCATTATACCACAGTTAAGGGGCGTTGTCCGTCCCGACGCGCAGCAGAGGGACGGCGACCCCCTTAACTGTGGTATAATGACCGTATATCACTGACTGAAGTGATCTATTGCTTTTATAAAACGGTTACGTAAGTATGGCGAAATGAAAGTCATAGACACCCTCAATTTTGAAAAAGCGAGAAAGTCGGAAAAGCATTTTTTTAACAAATACAGAAAAGTAGTCCCTCCTGGCTGCCTGCAAAGTGTACGGCGGTTGTTATGCAACACACGGTAGCGTCCTTCAGAGAGAATGCTAGGCTAGAGACGGTAGCTTGGTTCGCCGGTAATTTAGCCTACTATCAAGTTTGAGTGAACTCGATAGAAGGCTAAATTGCCGGCGACCGTGTGCCTATTGCTTTACAACATTTCCACCCTCTCCAGCAATCAACATGTTTTTAGGCTTCAGTGAACTATGCTATCGCTTTTATATATAAATAAACAACAGTTAGAGTTAGGCACGGAGTGATACTGAACTCTGTAAACTGAACGGGCGTCATAGCTGTGTGTATACGCTCAATATACAACAGTTGGGAACCAATCAGATCGCTTGATTTAAGCCACCCGTTTTATATATATATATATATATATATATATATATATATATATTGTCGTGTATATATATGTCGTATATATATATATATATACAGGTCGCACACACCAAGAGAGCTAATGCAGTCATTTGGATCAGAGGCAGACTCCATTATCCCCTGGCACTAGATTACCTTTCCCTCCTGCCAAAAGTAACAAAAATGAATGAATCTCGAAGTATTTATATATATATATATATATATATATATATATATATATATATATATATATATATGAAACATAAGTGTGGCAGCATGTCTAGAGCGGGAATAGGGTGGAAATGACAACAAGGAGAGAAGAAAGTAGAGAGTGACAGAAGTGGTTTCATTTCAATTCCGTCGCCCCGGGAGTGATTATTGGCTTGAAGAAGTAATGCTCCATCAGCTCTCCTGTTTCTTCCAGGGCTTAATTTTCTTTAGCTGGCAGTTTAAGGATACACGTAAGCTCTGCACAACTTTATTTAGAGATTGAAGGAAGGCATATTAATATTTAATGGGGATTTATGGAAGAAAAAAAGCTTCCTGGAAAGCAACATCAAACACCTGCAATGGAGGAGATTGTAGGGGAGTTGACTCCTTTGAACGCAAACAGCAGGTGGTCAAAGTTCTACATGAAATGAACCACGCTCCTTTGCACCCGTCAACTTGAACCAAATTAGGCAGGCAACGCAGTTCAATGCAGTTCAATGACCTAGATAAATATCGTTTTTAATGTTTACTGTTCACATCGTTCGATGGAAGGCCATGTCTCCCATTTACTTATCTACATTTCCATTCCCAGAATTTAGAAAACGAGGCAAAACAGACTAATTGCCGATTCCGTCCTGCATATAAGCAGGCTTCATAAGTGGTTTTTTTTCTTCCCACGTCATGTTGGTCACAAATGAAGGCATCTGGCGGTAGAGTAGCACATCTGCCTGCGTCTGAACACATTCTCCTCAGCCCCGTCAGTTGTCTGCATTATCATTACCATTCCTTTGTCTAGGCTTTGATCACCTCCCCCACCCCCTCCCCCCGTGGAGTTCTCAGTGGCCCTGGTGGCTGGAGCCCGCGTTCAGCCATCAGCCCTCATCAGACGCCCGCGAGCACTTGAAACGCTGTCGAAAGCGCTCACAACGGATTTATACTCACAGGGAGTCGACATTTGCCCCATCGCTTTTGACCACCCCTCTATGCTATATATCCAGAAAAAAAATCCCAGATTAAAAGCAAAGATATTTACTTTTAACCCTTTCAATAGATAGTTAGTTTATGTTATTACACGGCTCTTCTCAATGCTGTGGTACACGATGACAGACCTGGCTTTGAAATATTTCTGACATAACGGCGTTTATAAAATTAAAAGATTGCTATTGTACTATTATTTATCTTTAACGACTTGCCGCTGAACGCAGGTAGCGGTAGCATTTAACGGATAACTGCACAAGCCTAATGGGATTCATTAAGAATCTTGCTATAGCTATCTTGGTTAATCTCCTTTTTAATTTATTTTAATTTTCGTCCTGGCCTGAGGAGGCCTACAAATCTTCCAAGTGAGTGCTTTATATTGATGTCTGCAGTGCAGTAGCGCCCGGTGAGGTAAATCAATCAAATATCTTCACACATGCCAAAAGACCAAAAGACCCTGAACAAACTCTAAATTTGATTTCACAAAAGTTAAGTCTGGGATTTGTGGAATCCCAGACTAAAATATATATATAGAAAAAAAATCCCAGATTAAAAGTTAAGATATTTACTTTTAACCTTTCAATAGATAGTTCGTTTTTACACGGCTCTTCTCAATGTTGTGAAATGCTCAGTTCACTTGCATGGGCCTTCCCGACTTCCAGTGGTGAATTAGTTTTCAATAATGACCATTGCTAAGCATATAATGGCCGCTGTCAAGGACAGTGCATTTTAGTAGTCCGGTAACTTATCAACCCCAGCGGATTCAGTTGCTAAGCGACGTCAACGTCTTTGGCAGACTATTTCTCTGCTGATCAACACTACAAATGGTAATTGTAAAAAGACACACCGTGTGAAGTTATTTTTTCGTTTTGGCAAGTAATCGTGTAAAAAGGTTCGCCATGTCGGGCCTTATTTCCCGATAATGACTGGCGTTCTATACATTATCCCTTACATAATCCATATGTGTATCATATCAGCAAATATCTGAAAAAGAAAATGGTCCAAATTAAGTTTCAGATGATGGCTCTTCTGTTGAAGATATTTATTATTTAAGACAAACGTGCATGTCAAGTTTCAGAGATCCCTCCCGCATTGTCGACCTCTCTGCTCGTGGAAGCTGATTTCCAGTTCTTTGACCAGCTTTCTATTGGACGCCTGCTGGTGGCTGGTAGGTTCACAGGGGAGGGGCCAATATGGAGTATTTACTGTCATTTCCCCCTTCATTTTGTCAGGGATGATTTACACCAGTAAAGGTAGCTGCATATCAAATGGACGTAGACTAAATATTGTATGAACGGTTGTTTTTTGGCGTGGTAATTTATATGTAAAGTAGTTGAGCAGGGTTGGGGGGGGGGGGGGTGGGCAGTGCAGATGGTTTGCGATGATAGATTGGATAAGTGTCTTTCTTGACTACATCAACCACCACCTCATTAGTATTTTGGCTATTTTCTATTGGACACCGGGAATTAATTCATCCACTCAGCCGTGATACACTCGAGGGGACAGCCAGTGCCCGGTAGACAGGTCGGGGAGGAGGGGGAGGAGGGGGGGGGTGGTGTGTGTTGGGAAGGTGAGACTGTATCACACTGTAAGTCCTTTCCCGAAGTGAGATGAAGTGAAAAAAAATATGCCTGGACTAGATGAAAACGTGCGGTGGTCATGCCCAATTGAGCTCTGTCTCTGTGCGTAACGCCCTTTATACTTCTTTCTCTCTTCCCCGTGTTTCTGCAAGGCGAGAAGCACACGGGGATCCAAGCGAAGCCTCTGGAGAGACGAGGGGGGGTCTTTGCACAGTGTCTATAGTGTGGGTTGGACTGGAGAGGCCTCCGTTGATTATCCATTATATACTGTGGGCCTTTGGAGCATGGAGCTGTGTTTGGTGGGGTGCAGGGGCCTCATTTATCAACTGTGCATAGAAAATGATCTAAATTCTCTCTTTTACGATTGAAATGTAGGATGTGCTTAAGTAAAAAAAATAATCTGTATTTATCAAACGTGCGTAAGGCAATCGTACGCACAATGAATCTTGATAAATCCCACCTGTTCTTAAGTACCAATGCGCGTTCACTCTCAGACCGTTTGCATTCAGAAAGGCCTCCAATGAACCGTATGTGGCCACAGACTTCCCTTTCCTTACCAAGGAAAGGGACGTCTGGGGCCCCCTGCTGGAGCTGCTGCCCCCGCGATCCGACCCCCGATAAGCGGTTTGAAGATGACGATGAGGTCACAACGCATCACTTTATCAACTGTGTCAATGTGTTTTCCCCCTCACTGCTATAATGGCAAAGAGAGCAAAGAAAATAAACTAAAATGGAAACGCTCATAAACAAGGTTGAATTAAACCCAATTGTTACTTGTTGGTTAACTTAGTGCAGGAGGCGTCACAAATAAAAGAAAGCTTGCTGCATGGGAAAAAAAAGTGAGTGATGCAGTTAATTCAGTCGGGTCGGGAGTCACAGCCCACAGACGTGAGACGTCTGCAACAAGCAGATCAGCGAGATCTTTGAAAAAAATGCGCTTTGCCAAGTCTTTCAATAACGCAAAATAAGCCATTGCACTAAATATAAAATCTTTTTCACAGCTGTCTTTTATAGGGTTTGACACACATTTTTCTGTTTAAAATTAGAGTAATTTAATGTTTTCTAATTAAAATAAACCTGGGACGTATGTGGATGTTGATTGCTTCATGCATACGTTGCCACTCTTAAATGCTTTGCTTTTTGCTTGTAATATCGCTATTCTACCACTAGATTCTACGCATGGCCAGAGCTGTGCTTATATTAACACACATTCCTAAGTATAAGTACATTTTGGTAAATTCCATACTTTGTGTGGCAATGTTCGTATGCACTCCTTCTGCACAAATCTGTGTGTAAGTACGGTTGATAAATGAGGCCCCAGAACGAGGGGCGTGGCGGTGGTGGGAGAGTCTTGGTTAAGACTCATTGAACCTGGTTCTGAAGACAGGTTATGGTCGTGGATGAGTGGAATTGGTGTTTTATATGTATATATATATATATATATATATATATACGCATATATATATATATATATATATATATATATATATATATATAGGGTATAATGGATGGGAGAAGGGAGTTCACTGTGTCATTATTTTATCACATAATGTGTTTTGGCACTGAGCCATGTCCCAACCGTTTCTCACGTTCATTTCATCCATTTGTGATGATTAGCTTTTGCCTTCCACTTGTATCCGTTGGCAGTCAAATGTGCCGTGGTGTGTATAGAGTTCAATCAAATTTCTGAAAACAAAAACACACTTGAGAAGACGAAAAGAAGATGCTCCACCGTCTAGTTACACGACGCGTACCTCATCGGACACCAGCCGGTTGCAGTTTGAACTTCCTTCCTTCCAATTGGTATCCCGTCGGTTAGAAGACCCCCGTGCCGCGTGGTTCTGTCCAGTATCCCAGAGTTGGTAGCCCTCCATATTTGGCCAACTGCCACGGTCATGGGCCCCGCCAGCTTCGGCACGCGCCCATGGCTCCGGTGTGGGGGCCTCGAGTCAGGTAGCTCACCCCCAGACAGATGGCTCATTCCTCCATGCGGCTGCGTGTACACACATCCCCTATTTCACCCCCCCCCCCCCCCCCCCCCCCCCCCCTCTCTTCGGACCCATGAAATATTCAAGCAAGCGCAAAGAAGAAAACAGGCTTTAACAAAATGAACATACTGGTGTATGAATGTATGCACGTTTTCTACCCCCAGTGACGGTCTACAAATGGGCGTGCGCCAGAACCCCGTTGATTGGCAGGGCTCAAGGTGAACTGGCCAATCTCTCGACGCGAAGCATTGTCGACGAACGGATTGCCGAAAGTCAAGGTCATTCACCGAACCAACCGTGGCGAGCATCTCTGTCCGCCACCGGCTGTCTCTCTACCAGGGTTGCTTTTCTTGGTGCTAGGAGGGGTGGACATGTTACCACCATGTTATCTGCCAGGGAGCGTAGGTTGAGTGTGGCAAACATTTGTCGAATTTCTTGGGATTTCTAATCAAGACCTTTGTGCCTAATACACTAATACAATCATCTAGAGGCCTATCCACTGGCATGTTTTTTTTCATACAGGCAAATAGATGTATATATATTTACGGTGAAAGGCAGAATGTGAAGTAGGAGCCTTGTACAGCTTTTTATACGCTTGAAACCAGATCCCCTTGAAACGGTGCCCCTTACCCTAACTGAACATGGCGTCACGATTGCCAGAGCAACGGGACCGGTGTGAAGGTGTTTGTTTGGAGCGCTGGTACTTCTTCTGTACCCACTTTGTGCTCTCTATCGCTCGCTCTCTCTCTCCCCCCCCCCCTTCACAGATTCCCTTTCCGTCTCACTCTGCTGTCGGAGTTTTGACTGAATTAGGTTAGACATGGGAGGCATGGAAACAGAAGCACCCTGATGAAAATGACATCTGTGTTTTTTGGTCCCTCATATATTGGAAAACACAAACTGGCCTCCTTCCCAGGGAAAACAGCAACTTTTTGTCAACTGCCAAAACAGAAAACTTCTGGCACAGGTGTGCTCAATTGGAGTACATTGTGTGGCAAATTATTTGTTTTTAAGCACCTGGTTTCAAAAACGGTGTCAGACTTTAAATGAATAATCTGACAGTCTGACAGCAGACGACCTCTAATCTGGATGAACAGGGTGATTCACTTCATTCGCTTGATATTTGTTTTCAACCAATCGTGTAATTGTCTTACTGTGAACACAATCTTGGCCAGTGTGCCGGACGTAATACAGACACTGATGTTCGTTGAAAAAAAAAAGTCTTTAAAGATTTCAAATCAACACTTTGTAGACTACCCAATGTAGAGGCCGCACACTAATTAAAGTCCAAATCAAAGCTTCATCCACTCTATGGCGTCTCCGCCCAGAAGTTCTGCGATACTGCCTGATCTGAGATTACAAGCAGAAAGATCCAGTTGGTACACACACTGTTATAGAACATGAACTCTAATTGACCTAAGAGCAGCAGTATTAAAATATGATCTTTTAGTTCAACCTTTGACAACATATTCATCCAAAAGTGATACTCGATCAGCACCGACAGTCTGCACATTTAGAATCTCAGTCTATCCATAGTCCTACTCAGTTTGTTAGTTTTATATTCCAATATTAAGATAATTTAGGAATATTCAATTATCAATGGACCGTTGTATTCTTTAGATACTATATACAAGGTGCTATATTTCATATCCAAGATGACACAAAAAATACATATGAATATCACAACCCCAACCAACAATCCCAAATCAACTAGCCTTTCTTTTCCCCCCTCCGTTTCACTAGTTGGCACTGTGTGTGTATCGCTGATTTCAGCACTTTCACTTACACTTTTTACACTTTTTCTAGGCAGAGCATTTGCAGGGCAGCAGCGTATCAAAAGCCTCTCGTTTCCCCCCCCCTGCTCTGCCACACAAAGTGCAGGCAGCTCTGTGATTCACGCGATGACCGCCGCTCCTCCGAAGAGAAAGGCACCCTGAGAAGCTGCAGTCGTCAGGGTTCCGGAAGGAGCAGGAGGAGGAAGAGCACGAGAAGGAGAAGGAGGTTTAGGCAGGAGGTCCGGGTAGAGAGTCATGATGTACCGGTAGTCCCTAATGAGATTCTCTCCTGATTGCCTAGGGGCTTCGACAACCTACTTCTGAGTTCAAATGGAGGCCCTCCCTTATTACCGAACACCTTTTTCGGCTGAAGGACTCGCGATTTTTCGAACCTCTAGCAATCCTTGAATCGCTTTTGATCCGCCAGCCGCGGTCGCTGCCAAATTGATCCGTGGTAAAATCATAAATTAGTCAAATAAATCAAAGGCAGGATTCAAGATGGAAGCAGAGGCCATTCCGTGTCACCCCGCAGGGTTTTTAATTACAGCCAAAGAGGAAACAAGGTATTACCTTGATTTTCTTCTTCCGTTGTGATCTTCGTTGAGAAGCTATATTCGCCAGTCATCAAAAGGAACCCTTGAGTAGTTAAATTGACAGTCATGAGAAGTTGAAATGTAATCATTAATTAATGGTGATTAGTGCTGCACAGCAGATCATTAAAAAAAATGGCATATATCGTTTCTGACATTTTGCATTACTGAGCTGCACTGTCGGCTCCATTTTTTCTTTTATTAAAGGCTCAATAGCTAAAGTTTTCAATAGCTCAATAGTCTGACAGCCATCACTGACGTCGAGTTTCTGGTCGGTCAGATGGGTCTCCAAGTCTCTCTGCTCTGCAGTGCATTGACAACACATTTTCTTGTACCCTCTTCCCACGTTATCCAATCACGAGAGAGAAAACTACAAAGAGGTGGCCCTCTCTGCAACTTAACAGGTAGGAACCTTTCAGTGTTTCAGTGTTGACGAGGACAGCGGAACAGGCAGAGCCACAGATTACATTAGCCCTGCCTGGTACCAAACACGGCAAGCGGAAAAAAAAAAAAAATGGCTGAAGAAAAGCAAACAGGAGTCATGCAGGGTCGTGTCCATGGTGTGGACATTGCTTACGGTGCCTTTAAAGGCCATCTTTTGTGTCCAGGGTAGAGAGAGAAAAAAAGGCATGTTTTGCCTGCTTTTTACAAAAACCCAATGATTTTGATTGATTTTTTTCAAAAAAGAAAGCTTTTTTCTTTCAAATATTTGGCCTTTGTTGGCAGTCCTGTTACGCAGCAAAGTTCCATCACTTGTGCCTTTTATACTAGAAACTTAACTGATCAGCAATTTCTTAAATTAAAGTGCCCATACCTTCTTGTACCAGATAGCCAATCCATTTAATCTATTGGTTTAGTCTGGATGGCTTCTGCCTCCAAACTGCCCAGGGCAGTCGTGAAGTTTCGAAGCAGATGACTCCATCTGCCCTTGGGTTAAACTCAAACCCAAACTCTGCATAATAAATATTATGCCACTCGATAATAGTCATTATAAAATGGAAGTCTCATAAATATAGTTCCATAAAGCAACATTTATAAAACTGTATGAGACTGGGAGGCTAATTTGAGATTGTGTGTGTGCCTTTTTAGCCTGAATGGTTCTTTATGCTGCATGTTGCAAGCTCAGCTACACTGGTGAGAATAATGTGAACAAGAACAAAAGGCAAAAGACGCTGGTTACCGTGCCATTAGAGCAAACCCTTAACCATTCGGTTAAAGGTACAGCACAGAAAAGTCCATGCTTCAATTCATGGCTTCCTATATACAAACACACAGATGTAAACGTATGATATTCAGCCTTCTAAGTGCTGCACAAAGATGGTTTTATGTGTAGGTCTACACAATACGAATAAAATCTCTTCTTTAAGAAGTATCCTTGTGCGATATGCAGTGTTGACCATTTGCCTTGACAATGCTGACAACTTCAAAGTGAACAGGGGTTGTGTGGGTGACGCCTGACGCAGGCAGAGTGCAGGTCAGTAAGGACGTATAATTGACGATTCCTTCTATCAGTTCCAGGGGTTTCCTTTGTAAGGCTTGGCCCTTCATTCAATGTTTTATAATCACAGGCTTACCTTTGAGCTGCTTTCAAGTTGATAGCAATTGTGACACCATTGCCATTGTGTTTATATTGTATTAGAGAGAGAGAGAGAGAGGAGAGAGAGTGAGAGAGAGAGAGAGAGAGAGAGAGAGAGAGAGAGAGAGAGAGAGAGAGAGAGAGAGAGAGAGAGAGAGAGAGAGAGAGAGAGAGAGAGAGAGAGAGAGCGCATTACTTGGCATTACTTAATTGACTTAAAACCTTTCACACAGAGTGTTAGTGCGTGTGTTCTGTTTACTGCTCTTGCTAGAGATTTTACTCCCTGATTTTAGCTCTTAAATCCACATATCGATGTTAGGTCAAAGAGGGGCAACACCAATGTATTATAAGATTACAATCTTACAGCACAAGATTACTCATAATCCTATTTTATGCTCCATTTAAATCCTACACATGCACATGACTGTAGGGCTTGACTGGGCGACTGATCTTGTCGGGAATGTCTTTATTTGTGAACTAACATGTATGATTGGCCACTGTTCAATGTAGCCAGGTCTTATTCCACTATTGATGGAAAGGGCTTAGCAGTGTACCTTATTACTGTTTGTGGTGCCAAACGATGCAGTGGAAATCCAAGCCACTCTAGAAAAGATCAATAGAATGAATATAAATTCCACTCTGTCAGGTATTTATTGTACTCGACTGAGCTGAGTTATATAAACTATTTAACCATTAACTACAACACTAATATGTGTAAAGTAAAACCCTCAGCAAGCCATAAGGTCACTGATTTACGTTGATGGGATGCTTTTGCGTCTTGAATTTAACGTTCAAGTACATTCCATGTTCCTGTGATATTTGTAGATTTCATATGCGCTCCTTATTTCTTTCAAACGTTGGACTCTCTGACCCTCTAATCGTTTATGTTGAACTCGTTTGACTTTGCATTGAACCTCTTTGCTCTGTTTCAACAAAGGGCCCATACACACAGCTTGTGTTGAATTAGGGTTGGGTTTCTGAATCAAAGGCAGCATGAGTTCACATATCAATGGAGAGTCAGTTACATTTACCTCCATAATTATCCTTTACATCGCAGTGTGGTCCGTAACGTTCTGTTGCCAAGTGTACATTTTGTATAGGCTATGTTAACGAGATAGGAGTAAATACTACTTGCATGCATTGCTATTGTTTAAAATGCAAAACTGCAATATCACAAACTATTTTTCACATGTATACTTTTAGCAAGGCCTACAATATATCCTGTATACTTCCATACATATAAGGTTACTATTCCCTGTAATGCCACAAGTACCAAGCTAACCTGAAATAAATATACCACTTCTGGTGAAATAATTAGTTTCAATAATCGCCTGTCGATATTGACTATATATTTAGCATATTTTAGGCAGTGTGAATTTAAACTTAAACCATTGGAAAAAGTTACGCAGAGAGGGATGAGTACCGAGAGACAAGTACCCATGCTAATAAACTGTCATGCTAATAAACCTAAAACTACTGCTTTTCCTTTCCAACATCACATCTTATTATTCATGTAGTCTAAAACCGTCCCAAGAATAGTTTATTCCAGCTATTTTTCCTGACACTATTGGAATATAAATGTAATACAAAAATAGGCTTCAAATAATCCTCATCACAAATTTGCCTCCCAAACCCACATCAAAGTATAATTGAATAAATATATCTACAATTAATTCTAAACATCTTGACAGTTGAATCCAACTGGGAGTTGTGCAGTATATTCATTTATATTCTGGAGTCTCTCAGTTATTAATTTTAAATCAAATGAAATTGACACCTGGAAGGATAAGTTTGCACTGGTGTCAGTGTCCATTCATCGGTTGAATAGGCTCATCAATTTCAACATCTTGAAATTATATTAATATAGAAGTAGACGCAATTAAGGCTTTAACAGGATGAGATCCAGTCACCCTGCCCGTCCGACTCACTGTGATTGATTCACAGATGACTCCTTCCCTGGCGCTCTGCTCTGTAAAGTTACTTTAAATGTCACACACACATCATTTTGCGTATGATTTCAGCAACGATGACTTCACTTTAACATGTCAATTACTTTGGAATACTGTGGAATACCCATTCCATAGGCAATCACATTGTAGGAATGAATTTCATTTAAAAAGTAACTCTGGGCCCAGATTCCCGATAACGATGGATCCACGCTCGAACGATCATTCTCATGAAGGGTCTTTTGAACCTTTGTTCAATCTTCTGAACATGCGTGCACTGCTCTAACGACGTTCGTAGGCTTGTAACTGTCCACTGACACGGTGCTGAAATTGACTCTGTAGGAGGGAGATGCAGGAATGTTGTTGGATGAAACTATATTTTGTGGCAGCAAAAAAATCATAATCAAATCAAACAAAAAAAAAATCTCCCCATCAAGGCCAACAGCAGAGTAGCCTATGAACAGAATAGACTAATATGAATGCTACAAATATTTAAACACAATTGATTAGGCCTAGGCCGACATATGCTATATCAGTCCTAATCCTGTGTGTACATTGTTTCACGGAATGAAATAATTCCATATTACAAAAATGTCTGTGTGACTGTGTGACAACTATAGCATTTATCTAAATGTGCTGATTTCTGAAACATGCTTTGCGCAGCAAAGAGAGCAGACTTTCTCTGATTCCGCATAAGGTTTCATTGATTGGTGCGCACTCTCTAGTCTAGAATCTTTGGTGTAAACATTAAAAATGCAATGTTCCATTCATTCATTATCATTCAAACCCAGAGGCATTGACACGGCTGTTGCTGTTGCTGGTCTAGATCCTGCCCATATTGTTGGGCAGGGGTATGATGGTGCGGGCAATGTAAGCGGGAAAGGCACGCATCGCAGCACAGTTTCCTGCAGGAGTCTACGTTCACTGCAGAAACAACGCTCTCAACTTGGTGATTGTGCACTCCACTAAGGTCAGGGATGTTCGTAACTGTCTAGACATGGTCCAATAAATAGTGAACTTCATCACAACCTCACCTCAGCGCCTACAGTGCTTTATGGCAAACAATCGCAACAAAAAAACGCCTGCAGAAATTCTGCTGGTCTCAGCATGATTCATGTACAGTATGTCTTCTGTCATTGATCAATATGAGGACTTTTTAACCACGATGGTTGAATTAATATCAGAGGGAGACAGCAAGTGCAGCTTGAAAGCGACCTCCCACACAAGAGCAATGGAATCATTAGATTTTATTATATGCCTTGTGATAGGGTTGCCTTGTGACGTGTGTTTTGATCTGTACATTTCGGCTGCGCATGTATTTTTGGAATTTGAAATTGCTGCAATAAATTATGTTGTTGTTGACTTCTAACATGTCTCTGACTTTCTGTTTAAATCTAACAGTAGTCTATGAGTAATATATCGTCGGTAACCACCATTTTTGGGGTATTGCGAAATTGCGCCAGCTGGACAATCAGTGGTATCGGATGTGTTTTCCAATACCACTGAATGTTCAGCTGGTGACTCCACTGAGGCTATAGTAACGATGCTCTTAGCACCCTACGAGCCCTCGTTAGCTAAGAGTGTTTTCACAACATTCGTTTTTCGGGAAAACGGTGTGAAAACTGTACAATGCTTGTACGACAAACTTCATGAACCGCTTAGGCTAACGATGCTTTCGGGGGAAACTGGGGCCTGGTCTCCTCCTGCACTATAAACACGTGACTGCCCACACTGTGTAGACAACATTATTAGCCAACTCAACCTCAACTCAAAAATATTGCCTATATCGTTTGCCTCATAGCATAATTTGCCTAAGTCATATTTTGGCCAAATTGTGATTTGTAACCTAAGACTACTCTCCTAACACTGCTGATTCACTGTGCCTCATTGGCTATATCCATTCAGAGTGCTTTTTACATTCTATAATTACTATCTGCCTAAGTCATCTATTTGCCTTAGGCTTTTTTTTTTTTTTACGTTAAATACAAGACAAACCTTAAAATATGACTTAGGCAATTATGCTATCAGGCTAACAATATCTACTGTGTGTGCTGTCCTGTTACGCTGGGTAAAACATTGGCGATCGAGTTTGTTTTGGGTGTTAGGTATTTAGGTGTCACATCCGTAAGTCACGTCACTCCTTTGGCGGGGTCGCAGCAGTTTCAGGAGGAAGCAGTAGTTCGTCTGATGACATAAGGAGGTCTCCCACCGGCCACGGCGGGCTGGTCTGCTGAAGTCCAGGTTCCCGAGGAGGAGGAGGAGGTGACTGTGAGGTATTCAGTGACGAACCACCAAGTATCGGCCACGGTGGTTAAAAATCTCTCTTTAAATCGAGTCAATTGAGTCCTTTATCCTAATTACAGCTCTTGGAGACTAATAAGTAATTATCGGGGATGGCACCTCCTACTCACTCGCCCCCAAACTCCTAGAAAGCCAGAGGGAAAAGGCAGACACATAAGATGCCGGTGATTAAGGGGCACACTATCATAATAAACGAACAATGCGTTTAATTCGGGATGACGGATGAGGAGGCGTTTAATTCAGCATTTTAAATGCTAATCTAATTTTAGGTGATATTTACAAAGACATCACGCAGTGTTCTAAATGCTTCAGAGTAAATTCGTTCGTGCCCCTTGTAGCAGTGCATTTCCACATTTCTTTCCAAATAATTGAATATAGCAATTTGTTAGGCCATTGCTATTGGACTAATGTCACGATTAATGAACTTAACGTATCCGAAGTATGACACGAGAGAACCCTGGGTGGCTCTGTAAGAAGCAGAACCCCAACACAACGTGGCTAGATGGATTACAGGGGATCCTCGTTGCCCTTACATTTGTCAGCGCTAATGACCACGGTTACCGCCCCCACACTGCGCTGTTGTTTTACCTATAATAATGGATTGATTTGTTACTCGGAGCCAAAGCTGCATTGACCTGAGCGAGCGAGGAAAAAGTTTGCATTGAACTCATTAAAGTTTGTATTATCCTGTGTTTAGCATTCTGATTATAGGGGGGAAAAGTGCCATCTGCTTGCGGGAGCGGGGCCCAGCTCTCTGTATAATTCACCAAACGATGTTTGTCGCTGCTGTCTGAGCAGTGCGGCCCACGGGGTGGGCTTGGCCAAGGTTTTTGTGGCTCTGCAAAGAGAACGCAGGTGGATCTCCTGTGTATTGGTATTATGGAGATTGTCTCCCCACGGTGTCCTCCTTGGCTTTTTTTTGTGCAGGGTTTTAATTAATGCTGATGGATGTTAATGTGTTCCTTAACAATGAATTTGATGATTTGAAATTGGTTGTTTTGTCACGTAAATTGAGGATTAATATTGTTTTTTTTTTATTATAAGTGGCAAGTACAAACACTTTTCCATTAGCAAAGTATGCTAGTTTTGATAATGGCTAACAACACTCTGAGTCCTAATCCTATTAAAGCAAATGCATAAAACAACAACACAATGGCTACTATTCGTAAGGGATAAAGTCATTCTTGCCAAAGTATCCTGACAGACAACCCCTGAAGGGATGTATTTCACAATAAGTACCCGCTCGCTGTCCGCTATCCCACTTACAACCAGCTACTTTCTGTAGAAATCAATCAATTGACAATTTGAAAATTTAACAATAAAAAAAGATTTTATTGATTTGAAATATATTTCATTGCTACCACTTAAAATAATGGTCTGTTCGTTTCTACAGTTGGAAATGTGCCCATAGCAACTTTATATCATTCATAGAGATATAAGAAATAACTGACAGAAGTATGCCATCATTTACCTATCAGGATCGATTGTATTCATCAAAGCCATGCAGTAATGAAATATAACAATGGGGGACGTCGTCTCTATTGATGGTAAGGCTAGTACACTGAGGAAATCAGGATAATAAATACTATTTATAGCTATGTCTGCATTCTAAAACATGTCACTCCCTTCTTATAAATAGCTGTTGGCCTTGGTTATGCCTAGAAGTGCTGACTGATGCTGAACGGACTTTGGAAGTATATGTAAGTCTCTCATTTAACTAATAATGTCCTTATAGGCTTATAAAGAAAGGTTGATTACTGGCATGTGCACAATGTTCATTGACTTTTGTATCTGCCCGTTTGAGAGGATTTTAAGTGCCTTGTTAAGTTACCCAGTAATTCAGCCTTTATTGAAAGCGTTGCCTCCAGTGAGCAAAATAAGCGCTGGTGCTTAGCCTGACAGAATGCTCACAGTATTTGTGAAATGCTGGAATGTCGGACATGATGTTGGACATGTCTCTGAGGGATATTTGTGTTGCTGATTCCACGGTAGGTGTTGAAAGCTTTTCTTCATTCCAGTTTTTTATCCGGTTTTTGTGTCCAGTGTTTTTTAAACCATGATAATTATGTTCACAAAAAAAAAATAATAATCTGTGACTCTCTGTGAATTAGATCATTTCCACTCCCTTTTAAACCATTTAATTATGTGCCGCACACTGGTAAGATAGTTAATGGTTTTAACTGGGCCTTTCTGTGTGTTTCTTGAATATTTTTCTTTCCTTAATGTTCCTTTATTCCAGGCTCATAACTTTCCTCTGACTTCCAAAGACAAGCATGTGTGTGTACAAAGCAGGATGTTTATGTCACGACACTTTAACTTAAACTTTGGTTAATGAATAACCTCATTCTGCTATGCCAGTCGCAATGCAATGCTCCCTTGTTCTTTGAACATCACTACACTAACTTCATACAAATGTAATCCTGTTTGACATCCATGTTGATGAGCATGTTTATTCTGTCATTTGTGGTTGATTAGTGGGTATAAATTAATTAAGGGTTTTTAAGTATTTCCTCATATCACTGGCCTCATATCTTAATCCCCGCAGAAGAAGCTTCTTTCGTGTCTTTCATCTTGTTTTCTTAATGCTTTTCTTAACTCGAGATGTTTTTTTGTTTTTTTTATAGAATTTAATAAAATTGAAGAAAAAGTAGGCTACATTTTCCAAATCCATCAATTGCTTTCAGTTATTCCTCTCCCCTGCTGGGAAATGTAGTCAGATTATCTGAAGACACAACCGCTCTCCTCTCCTGTCAGCTGATGTGCAGTGATGGATAATTCATGGACAAAACTTTATTCGTTTTTTTTTAAATCATGTGTCCATTTATCAGTAGAGGTGGGAAGTCTAAAAACATAAAGATAGACCTGACAGACTCAACGCTTTCATTTCCAAATCTCCACGCATTGGGAGCACATGAGACAGTTGAATGTTTCACCACCACCACCACCACCACCTCCAACTTCACCATCACCACCACCACAACCATCCCTGCGTGTCCACTAAGCTGGCTGAAACCATACCATGCACACATGGCAGATGACTAGACACCATGACCATGATTCCTTTTTCAAATCTGCCTGCATATTTTTCCCCCGGAGTGTTTCCTGTGGAGTCGGTGCCGTTTCCTGACAGTGGCTTGTCATAGCGCTTGTAAGGAGTTTTTTTTGCTCTGAACCGACTCTTGAACCTCTCAATGTCACCTGAGAAGCAGGAGGCGTTCTCGAGAGGGTCCTGTCCGTGTAGAACACGGTTGTTCATGCATCTTTAAAGACAAAGTTCTTCAAATAAAAACATTTTGCAAGCGGACCACTTTCGTGTCTGCTTATACCCAGAAACTCCCATGCCAAAATCAAAACACTTCAGGACACTAGCCAAGTAAAGTTGCTCTGGCTCGGACAGTTTGATATTGAGTGACTCCTGGCAATACTGTATGGCTATATATATATATATATATATATATATATATATATATATATACACACAGTATATGTGTATACATACTGCGACTGGCCCTGGCTTATGTTCATAATCATGGTCATGATTTGCTAACTGTCATTGTAAACACACACACGTTTTATTGCATAACATATTTTGCAAGGTTCACATACGGTCATTTACGCTATTGTACATGGGCTACAGTATGTTACATAAAAAACAGAGCGGTCATATCACAACCGCACATGGTGGGAACCTTACTTAGTAGTCTAGTCTGTTGTGAATGGACAATGCAGTCATGTAGGTCGGTAGGTAGGTAGGTAGGCAGGTACTTTATTGACCTCTGGGGAATGGGGGATTGCATCATCTTGTATACACCTAATTGTCCCAATGTTTACTCTACCCCACCCATACTACTTGATGGGGTGTGGGAGTCACCGGGGGTCATCCACCCTGCATTTGGCAGCAGGTTCCTCTGCACGGCACTGCTCACCTCTGTAATTAATCCTCCGGCTGCAGCCGGCCGGCCGACCGCCACCAAAGGCCCCCGGTACCACAGGTGCCTCCCATTCGTCCCTTCAGCCAATCACCTCTGTTCTCTTTCATCACTCAGCACCAAAAATCTTAGTCTATCTCTGCTCTCTCTCTTTCTAGTCTCTCTCTAGTCTCTGACTTTCTCTCTATGTTCTCTCTGCCTCCCGAGTCTCTCTTGCTCTAGTCTTTCTGTCTATCTAGTCTATCTGTCTCTCTATTATCTCTCTCTCCCCCATTCTCCCTCTCTCTCTACCCTTTATGTCTCTATCTCTCTATTATCTCTCCATCTCCCTTCCTCCTTTTCTCTCTAGCTTATCTCTCTATTCTCTGTCTCCTTCCCCCCCTCTCTCTCTCGCCTCTATATCTCTCCATCTCCCTCCCTCTATTTCTCTCCGTCTCCATCCCTCCCTAGCCTCTGTCTTTCTTTTCTCTGTCTCCCTCCCTCCTCGCTCTAGCCTCGATCTCTCTCTATTCTCTCCCTCCCTCCTTCCCTCTCTCTCTAGCTTCTATCTCTCTCTATTCTTTCTCCTTCTCCCTCCCCCCTCTCTCTCTCTCTCTCTCTTTAGCCTGTATCTCTCTCTCCCCCTCAGCCAGCAGAGTAAGCCAGGGGGAGTGATGGGAAGGTCAGCCCATCAGCCATCTCTTCTTATTGACTGCCAGTGACATTGAACATTGGTCTCTCATATTCTCTATAAAACACGATGACTGTGCAGCCCTATATTAATTAGATGTTGCACTGTGAGTTATAGTCCTGGTTTTATTTGTATACTTATATTTATATTTTTTTTCCTTGGCAATTATAAACCGGGCAGACTTCTTATTAGGAAACCCTTGTTAGAGTGATAGTTACATTTTATTACATTTTTTTTCCTATTTATAAAAGGAAGAAAAATAACTAGTGGATAGATGGAAAATAATTAGGTAACACTTGCTCAGCGTCAGGCATTTAATAAGGCGTATTATTACTGTTATTTAATATTTAGTCATGCAGCAGACCCTTTTGTCCAAAGATACTTGTATAGCATTAAAGAGGCGGTAGGCATTTAATGCATTTTGCTCAAGGGGTGCCTGGCCGATGACCATGTGACCCCCATGTGACCAGAGGCATTGGGGTTCAAACCCAGAATCTTTGGACAGGGAGTTAAGAATACCTAGAGCATCTTGATTCTGCCCTCTTGTTCAGTTAGTCTGTTTGCAATGGGGGAAGAGCGACGAGGAGTAGGTTGTCTCGATGCCTTAAAGCGCTGGCATTCCAGTCGCTTCATCAATATGGAGCGCCTGCCTCCAGATACATCAACTTCCTTTAGTGGAAAATATGGCAGTGATGCATTATCACATTGTGGTTAACGTGATTGATACCACACATTGGAAGGACTAAATTGCCCCAATTTGTTTAGATCCAGGTTTTTGAATGTGTGCACATTAATAAAACATGATCAATCGTTAGCCACGCAACTGAGAGTGGATCGCACAAGTCGGCCTGCAAATTAGTCTCCCGATTATCCTGAGAAAAACCAAAACACATACGTCTTGTCATTCGTGGCCCACCCAAGCCTGGCGTTTTTAAACAAGCCCAATAAAACACTGTTGGTTTGCACAGCCATCCCGTTAAAGGAGAGATTGATGGCAGCGCAACAGATTCAAATAAATCTGCCCATTGTCACAAATCGTAGCGTTGGCAGTACTTAAGAATTTACCTAAAGGCTATCTCTTGTAGAAAATATTCAAGACGATATGCTAATTACCTTGTACGGGGCTCTGTAAGGAGAATATCTGATGAAAGCAAAGGAGAAATATGCTACCAGTATAGTTTTAGAGGATTTACTATATTAAGTCATTTAGGATTCCCCTTTTTTTTATACAAAGCAAATGTTCAGTGAATACGGATACAGGTATAAGGGCACCGTTCCTTCCAGTTTGGGCTTCTACCGGAAATAGTCAGAATCACTAGGGGCCACATTAAAAATAAAACTCAGGAGACACAAAAAAAATATCAAAGGATGGAAATAAAACACATTCTCATTCCTGGTATAAATCTCTTATGTTAAATATAGAGGACAGCAACGAAAAGCCAAACATCATAAAATAATGAGCCTCCATAGGGGTTAGTGAGACAATGAGAGGAAACGACTGATCTCGTTTCTCTTTTTGAGATCCCTGGGCCTTTTTCCAAACTAGGGCCTTGCTTTTTCATCCTGTCCCAGAGAAGTGTGACTCTGTTCCTCCTACCTGTGACTCAGAGCTTGTTTTTCGTGCCTTGATTAGCGGCGGTGATTATACTATAGACACACACAAGGGGAGGTATCTTGTCACTGTCGGTGTGTTTTCTTGCACTCATTGTGTGTTAAAGAACTTATGTTTTAAATTGAACTATGCCCTGCCAAATATCTATCCAGATCAAACTTTTTATTAAATGCAAATGTGTAATATATTACCATTAGATGCATATCATAGCCGTCCAAAAGAAGAAATAAATACACAAATACACCCAGTGAAAGAGCCTTGTCCCTTGTTCCAGAACAAAACAACAACAACAACATTATCCTGTTATCGCATCAAAGGATTCAATAACAAAATCAAACATCTTGTCTTGAATCCTCTAGGATTCATTCTGACATGGTCATAGGATATATTGTTTGTAACGTTGGTTTTAGTACATTTTATTTTCCCAGTCCCTAAACCGGTGTTGTCCACCACAATTCAGCCGATTGCTGCTGTAAACCGAAGCAGACAGCTAAGCTAAGCAGTGTGACAGCTTAGTAAATGCCATGTCCTTGCTTCCTTGTACTTGGTATTTTGTCTAATGTCTGGGTCCGAGCTGGGGAAACTTTAGAAGCTGGGGGGGGGGGGGGGGGGGGGGGGGGTTGTGTGATGTTCCCAGGTTATTGGAAACAGCGGACATTAAGGGAGGTTTTTTTGGACACTATTAAAACAAAAACCTACGGGAAACTCATTCTGTTGGGGGCTTACACCAAATTGAAAAACCCGTTCCATCTTCTATCATAATCCCAGTTTTATTTCTTAATCATGGTGGTAAGCCAATATCTGCCGCCCATTTTTTATTTCCCTCTCAATAGAGCGAATTATATATTCATTAATTTCATTGAACATTTTCTCTTCATACAATCCCCTATAGCTCACACAGTACTTTATTTGCGCAGAACTTTCTCTGGGCCTTTTTCTCCCTACTTTTTGATATCTTGTCCTGTGTGTCGCATTCCAGCCAAGTTTGAACTGATGCCTTTTGCTGTTTAAGTTGCCGAACATCTCAGACTCACATCAACGTCCACAGAGGGTCTTCTCACTTCTCATCCCTGCTGACAGCTCTCTCTCTTGGTTTTCAGAAGCAATTCTCTCTCTCTCTCTCTCTCTCTCTCTCTCTCTCTCTCTCTTTCTCTCTCTCTCTCTCTCTCTCTGACAGAGTGAGATTAGATGTCACGTCAACTATGACTGGAGCCTTTTGAGATTTCCCAAATGGAAGTGATCGAAAACACACTGTATTGTACGACGAGCCATACAGCATCTTACTAATTCTTATATGTGCACCACTAACACACAAGAAGATAAATAAATGATACAACACCACTTTTCATGAGAGCGCTTGTAAAGATGTCATATAGCCATTTTATATAGCTACTTTACAAATTCTTTAACCATTATGCATTTTTATGGAATACAATCATCATGGTCTTTGAGAGGTTTATTTAAGTTTGGAGGTATTATGAGAATTATAACTTCTAAAATAGATGTCAGTTTAGATTGACATCAACCCATGTTCATTTCAGGCCAAGTCAATTCATTTTAACTTGGTCCTTCTCTTAATTATTTTATGTCAAACTTCCCATTCCTAAGCATCACTAGTGTGTCTGTGTCCGTGGGGGGGGGGGCTTCCTATTTGCATTGATTCCCTATGCTCTGTGCGCACAGTTGAGACTGTCTCCATACAATCCTCAATATATCCGTATTACTATGCTTCTGGATTGTGGCTAGGACCTGCCATGCCTTCCCAGTGGAGCGCTCATGGTACTGTAAATGTAAACAGCACGTGGATGGTGAACCTCTACATTTTCCAGGGTGTAGCTTATGGCAGCACAGTGTTTCCGCTATATCCATTCTGCTGGATTGTCAGCGCCACTGCAAAAAAAAAAAAAAAAACAGGCTTATGATAAATATCAAAGAAATAGCTGAAAATGAACATAAAAGATTAACTTAGTTTCTGCCAAGTTCAAGGCACATTTGCACAATGATCTGGTCTCAGCAGATACCTTGACTGTTGGTATTTGGAAGCTCAATCTGTAAAATTTTCCCCCAAAAAATCTCACCAGAAGTAACCATTTAAAGGGTCATTTTTCTAAATTTTCTTCCGGGGGGGGGGGCATGCCCCTGGACCCCCCTAGCGTTGCTAGGTTACCAATTTACAGCACTACTGCTACAAAAAGATTTGTGCATGCACCGCCCAGGTACAACAAAACCCTTTCGCTGCTGAAAAAAATCCTAGAGGAAACACTGCAGCAGATCGTAAATAGTACCCTCGCCCCCTCCCCACTCCTCCCCTCTATCTCCCCCTCTGATGGGCTCTCGCTCCAACCATCAGTGATATGATAAACGTGCCATAACAGTATTAACACTTAAGCAATACAGCATGATAATTGGAATAATAAAAAAATTATAATAATATGAAAATTATGATTTAATGATTAAATTATTGAACAATTCAGAAGGCATGCATTTTAACAAGCCAGTCCCCCCCCTCAATACAAGATAATTGTATTAAATGATGTCTTAATATTTCCATCAAAAGTTAAGGCAACATGAAATGAGTTTGACTTTGGTGGTCCGCCAGAGTCCCCAGTCCCCCCTAGTGGTTTAAGATACATTTACATAAACAACGTCTCGATTTGCGGTAATGTGGAATTAGGCTTCCGTGCTGTGTTGTAATTAAAGCCCAGCAGTTCCCCTACTGTTCAATAATTCCTGGCATGGAAAAATACGGGAAATAAGTCGAGAGAACCGAGGGAGTTGAGGGAGAGAGAGGGGTAAAGACAGAAAGACGGAGAGGGAGAGGGGGGAGAGGAGGGTAAAAAAAAAAAAAAAAAAAAAAAAATGACAAAAGTGCTGATTCATCATGTTTTCATCAGATTCGACCTTGGCAGTCATCGCGGCGGAGGAACGCTGGAGTATCGCCACACTGTCCATAAGTTGAAAGTTAATGTGAGAAGCATAAGGCACGCTGGCCTGTTCACCCTGCCCGTCCCAGCTGGTGCAACACGACGCCCCGGCTCTTATGCTGCTTGACCCTAATGAGATGTTTCTCCTTAATTTGATTACATCGGGGAGGGCTTCCATTCCACTACATGTTATGCCAAGTAGCTGCGTGGTGTCGGATGGGTGGGGGGGGGTTAACAATTTGCCCATTTCCCAAAAGTCCGTAATGCTAAGCGTTTAAGAGGACTTGGATCAGTATCCTGTTCGCTATTCCCCACGTACCCATCCCCTCCGGAAGGATTAAAGGAAGTAGATGTTAATGTATTTCAGAGTCTAAAAAAACCCTTTGATTCTTGTTTTTGATCATTGAATGTTCAGTGATGAAACCGAAGTATGCCTCTGGAGAGCTGCGGTGGAGTGCAGTGCAGTCTAGGACACGGATGTGTTGTTTTTTATGTCCTCATTATGTCATCCTTATACGAAAAGCCCTTGGTTTTATGCAAGCCGCTGTTCTTCATTATCATCCAGTATTTGAAGTCACACACAAAAGGCAATGTCTGGTGCCCTTTCTTAACTTTTTTTCAAACGCTTCACGAGGAGCTGTTTTCATAAATTATACAAAGTAATCTTGTTTCTCACATTTCTTAAGAAAATACTGTCGCAAAATTCAGATTCCGAATAAAAAAAAAAAAAAAAAAAGCTTAATTGTAACAACACTGCAACACTGCCAAAGCCTTCATTACTTCCATTAGTCATCATGTTTTCTAAAGATGAACTCGGTACAGCAGAATGTAGGATAAGTTAATAAAATATTGATAATTATTTCCGTTAAATTTGCTCCAACAAGGATTCAGAAAGCAAAAAAGTTGAAACTGAACTTTTATGGTGACCGATGAACAGGGTTGCGTAGACGACCAGCTCTGCCTTGTAATTTGTGTAGTGCTTGCACCGGTACTTTCCTGTCCAAGGTACACCCTGGCCGTGTCCCCTGCTCACCATCAACACGGTTGCATAAATTACGTATGTATTACCTGCACCCTACTCAGGAAAGGCCCAATGTTCCTTGAGGAGGAAGCAGTTTTTCGGGGGCTATTTTTTTCCTCTACTCAGAGGAGCTTTTGTTGTGCACTTTGGGAAATAATAATGGACACTTGTCCATTATCGCAAAGTCCCTACCACGGCTTATTGTAATGTCATGGGGGGGAAGAGCGAAGAAAGCTCGCGTAGTGGGAGCTCTATTTCAGGTTTGTAAAGGTAAGCTTTAAATGCAAATGAATAACAGCCGGGAGGCGTTAGAGACCGGTATTATTGTCACGCTGAGGCCAACATATTTGTGCATATATAAGTAGCCTCCTTGGGATGCAGGGGTTGGGCTGTCAATGGGACCGCTTTACCTAATGGCTACTCGGAGCCAGCGCTCTGTGCACAAGCAACATTTAATCACAAGAAAGTTAAGCCTCAATCAATGAAAATATAAAGTGGTACCCCACCCCCTCCACACTCCCCCCCCCCCCCCCCCCCCCCTCCTCCTCCTATTTGTGCTGATAGCAGCTTAAAGGTTATTTTGAATAAAGGACTCAGACTGCATATGCAAGCCTCTGGCACAACTCCCAGGTAGATATCACTGGAGTTACAAAAGAGAGTAACCTATTAATATCTTCTAAAAAAGCATCGACATGTGGAAATGAAGTACCAGTGATGCCTTTGGATGTATCCTTATGGTTCTGAAAAATCACCTCTTATTTGATTATTGTCTTTTCAGGATTTCAATTGTAATATTGTTTCAACTTATGTTTTATTATTTACATGGTCGTCTCAGTGTCTTTGCTGCCACTCCGAACTTCATTTCATAGTGAAATGCATAATGCAGCAATACCGACGCCTCCGTTCTCATAATGGATTCTTTTGTTGTGCATCTTTAGATCCCGGGATTTGCATTTTACACAGTCTCGTAGACCATATAAGTAGCTTCTGCTGACTCCAAGGTTTTTATCGACGCCCAGGGAACATGCAGTGGCCTGTTAAGGCCAGTGTCAGGACCCCGATACGAGAGGACCAGATTAGGATTTTCCGCCCTTGAATATCTGCCGCACTCCTTTCCTAAATGACGAGCTCTCCTCTGTTACCGGCCTCTTGAAAGGCAGCATCAAAGTGAATAAAGTATGTTTAAATTCACATTTGCATAAATGCTTGCCCGTGTAGGCAATATACTCTAACAATGCGGTGTAGCAGCGGTGTAGGCCCACAGCTTATAGCATCCTAGCTGCTCTATTTAAAATCACACAATTCCACCATAACAAACCCGCTATCAGAATTCCTTAATTTCTAGCTTTTTCTCCTCTTTGCTGACTATCATCTCTGAGATTCGTAGCTCAATAAAATAGCACTGCATTTCACACAAAACCAATAACACATTTAATGAGATTGTATTCGGGGCATCGCGTCTCTTATAGACGCTGGATAATTAGAGACATTCATGATATGAATACAGTCTGTCCACGGTAAATCATATCGGCTCTCCACCTCCGAAGATGCCCCAGGAATCAGAGCACAGACTCTCTCTGCCTCCACAACAGCCTAATCAGATTTGCCACCTGTTTTTCTCTTTAAAAATGTTTTTTCTTAGCCATACATGATTTGATTTTTCTCAATTACATGAAACGGTTTGAAAAATGTTTTAAAGCTCACCATTTGATGTGTGCATGTGTGTGTGTGTTCATGCATGCATATTTGTTTAGCTTTTCAGTTTTCAGGACTCTACACTCTTTGTAGACATGAGCAGGGATGTCCACGCTGAAACACCATCTGTTTGGCATCGTTTGTGCAAAAAAAAATTACCCGCAAACTACCAACATGACGAAAGACATTGCATATGTAATTTCATTCATTAGACTGGCATTATCTTCTATGACTTTGCCTTGAATGTCTTTACAGTGCACCCAAATAAGATTTTCACTCCCATTTAAGTTAATTTGAATAGCTAAGTTATGCTCATTTAATATACTATACAGAGTGGCGGTACACCCTGTATATGAATCAGATTCACTTGAACCAGTCGCACAGCCAACCCTTCCATTAAAGTGCACGTACGACAATCACAGCAGATGCTGGGTGGCTAAACTCTTTAGATTAGCTAAATAAATGAATGCACGTGGAACTTTTCCAATGACACGTCTATAGAAAATACATGATTCATGACGAATCAGAGGGAAAACGTTCTCTTGAAAGGTTTTATCATTGCCAGAGCCTGGTGAAAATTGAACCTGAGTGAACTGAGTGTCTCAACTAAAATGGATGAGTTTTCAAATTGCTGGCCCAGAGTGTGATAATCAGGGAATTGGAGAAGGAAAATTGCATCAGAATGAAATCATAATCTCAGCTAGAAGTAAGGATTTGCTGATCCCTGACCTTCTGTTTCAGAGACGGGGAGTTTAAGAAATGAGATGCGTCCCGTGAAACCACTCCATCACTAAACAGCAGACTGGACTGAAACTCGCCTCGCCACAGCCAATGGATTTTACACATATTTCTAGAGATGTGCTGGGGCAGCGGAGGAAGACAGTAGGGGTGAAGGTAGAGGGGATTCCATTTTTGCCTTGATGGAAAACACGCCACCTTGACTGACAGTGGATTTAATGCAAAATGTTTTGACCACTCGCGAAGCTTCCTGCACCCACCAGGCCCTACAGCGAGGCACCGGGGGGAGGGCTGGCGCTTTGTGTTTCAATCAACTATTGCAGCGTCTTGCATCTTGTAGCAGCAGTAAGTGGTATCAGTGTCTGTAGTTTCAAATTCACCTCATGATTATAAATTGGTCCAAAAAAACAATGATCAAATATATTTGAGGTGTTACAATACTCTAAATCAATGGTTCTGTTCACACCTTGATTTTTGAGCAACGGTTTGTTCAGATCTCGTTTTTTTTTAACTAACTTTTTAACTAAATCAAAGTAAATATCAAACACTTGTGTAAGTGAACCCAATGTTTCAGCTTAAGTTCAACCAGTATAAGCCCTTTCACACATGCACTGTAAGCCTGACATTGTCTAGATTATACCCAGAGCGGCTATATGTTAACGCTAATGTCAGAATCAGCCCTTCTGGAGTTTACCCAGAGTCTACCCAGAGTTTACCCGGCCAGGCCCCTAGTGTAAAGTCTGGAGAATCTGAGAGACTGATAATTCACAACGAGCGAGTGGGAGTGTTGCTGTTGTGTTTATGACGTTTCCATCGAATCGTAGCTGCTTCATACTTTTCTCGTCTCGCCTTTATATGTCAGGTCGACTTAGCTCAGGAGGTAGAGCGGGTTGACCCCAACCGGAAGGTTGCTAGTTCGATCCCTCCGAGCTGATTGTCGGGTGTGTCTCTGAGCAAGACACCTAACCCTTACTGCTCCAGAGCTGGCTCTCACCTTGCATGGTTTACTCCGCCGTAAATGACGTAAATGAGACTTGCAACAACAGGGACTGGACGTCCATGACACGGAAGGATGGAATTGCGACTGAGGGCCGTGGACGGATTTGGTCTCAGTTTCAGAACCGTTACCCCTTCAAAAAAGTTATTCTTATCCTGAAAGAAGTAATTACAAACCAAGAAAATTACTGTCTCAATGTGGGGTCATTGATTCTTTGTTCTTTGAGTGTTTTCATTGTCATCCCTGAAAACATTGTTGCTGAAATACACATAACAAGAATAACGAGGAGAAACATTGCAATGTGGGCGTTTCTTTGTTCCTCAAAAAACATCGGTTCTGCTTTTGTCTGAGATGTTAGAGACAGAAGAGTCACAGAGAGACACACAGGCTGATCTTGGCTAAACCAAACACTAATTACTGACGAATCAAACTTCACCTCATCTAACCTCAAACCTTAACTTGAACACCTTTGACCAACATCTAAACTCAACCGCATCTAACGTAAAGCTCCACTTTCACATTTCTAACCAATAACTGAACTCACATATCTGTTGAGTTATGTAGATGGGACATTCGAAAAAAAATCCTAATTTCCACCTCTTTAATTCCAACATGTAACTAAGTAACAAAGTTGGTAGGTTTTCAGGAAAACAATCACACATTCATCCATCTTCCCTTAACCTTGGATGTTTCCTCTGCCCCTTGTACGTGTGTTGCAGTTCGATTTAAATGTTCACAGCAAGTCCCAGCCTTGCACTATCAAAAGCTGGCATGCACTGGGCTGACTGACAGTTCACGGTTCTACGGGGTGCATTTGGTTTGCCCGATAGTTTCTAGCCACGAACAGAGCAGTTGTACCCCTCAATCTCTTTGTTGTTGTTGTCCCTATTAAAAGTGCAGTGATATGCATCAGTATGTTTTAATTATTGTATAATCTCATGAAAATAAGAATCATTGTGGTTTTGTTACCTTAGAATGAGCCTTTTATATCTACATAGGGAGCTGGTCCTCTTCCATGGGTGCCGCCATGTTCCACCGCCATTTTCTACAGTAGCCAAGAACAGACAGACGGCTCCAGAGAAATCAAAATTGTAATAAAAATTAGTTTTGGGCTAAGAGTTCTAGGAAGGAGGGGGTGTGTTGGCTATGATCCATTTGTGATTCTTCTTTTGTACCACTGTTGTGTAGGAGCATAATAATGAGTGAATTGTGTATGAAACGCCCCACACTCTGCTGTGTTATACAACAAGTGTCCAAGAAGCATAACCACCAATCTCTCGGATGCAAACGCCGAGCTGGTGCACAGAGCTGGCGTTGTGGTGGGGGGGGGGGGGGGGGGGGCATTATGTGACAATGCCCCCCTACTAGGATTTGACGCCCCCCAAAATTGAATTATGACAACTTCAACAAACCCCATCACTTGACACTTACTTAATGCTGACATTGACATTTTTTTACTTTTTTTATTGACAGTTTTAGAAGTTACTACTTGCACCTTACCCAATACAGGCCACTTCAGGCCAACATAGTTGTGGCAGCGTAGATTTAGGATGTCTGTGTGTTGATTTATTGGGCCATACAAATATCAACCCAGCAGATCAGTGCTGGGTCCTCATAGCAATCACAGCCATGCTGTGTTGACGGGCAGTGATGTTTGCTTGCTCCAATTAGGAGCTCTTGCCTCTCTAGCTTACAAAAAAAAATAAAAAATCTGTGGAAAATCTGCAGTAAAGCAAAATGAGAAGTAGAATTGTGATTTTATATTTGTTCCCCATTGTTGTGTCCTTGCATTTATTGCCATTTCAATTGTCATTGTCTTTTCAATTCAGAAAATGGCAACTGCCCACATAATATCAAATCCTGAAAGTGTTCAACATGGATGTTGTGGTTGACATCTAGTCTTATGACCTGAACGAGGAGGAATAGCGACAACCTTGTTCGTCGCTGAACCAAACTGTTAATTGGGAAAGATTCATAAACAGGCTGTCCCCATTTTGTCAAGCTTTGAAATGCTGAAATTGGTTTCACTCTTTTTTATTCTGGGGTTTACTGCTTGCCAATCCCATTACTAGCACACACAAAACCATGTTTTACTGAACACTTGATTTAATCATTTTGGATTTGGCTGGATCTTCCTAAAGTAAAAAAAAAAAATTGTGGAATACATTGGTGCCAAGGTGAATAATAAATTCAATCTGTGGAAATAGGCTAATGGAAAATATTACTTCAACTTTTAGAAAAAAGGAAAAGCTTCCTATTTGTTGTGACCGTTCTCTATTTGCAACAACTAAGAACTAAGATTTGTTTTTCAGACACTGTTTAAACAATAATGATCATGACTGTTTGCATTCACCTTCTCTTAAAAGTTTTTGAGCAGTTTCAAGTTTGTGAGCCTTAACATCTTATTCTATGAAGCATGATGGCATAACAAATCCCATCTGAGACAAGGGGATGTCCATGTGTACCCACAAACCTTCAGGGCTTTCTAAACTCGATGGCTGCTTTATGTAATTCCTCAAGGCCCAGAGCTCTCCAGCATTAACAGTATATGTCCTGCCCTCATCTGCATTTTATGGAATGAATCAGAATGGGCCAAGGTCCAAATGAGGTCCAACCATCCTCTTTGACTGTTGTATTATAAATATACAGCAACAAGCGGACGCATTTCAATAACGGTTGAGGAAGAGCATAATAACGTGTTGTGGCAGAGCACACATAGAAAAGGTTTCCTAGTATTTAGATGGTCCCTTCCACCTGCATCTTTATTTCTCTCCTTATTGTAATTAAATAGAGCGATTGGTTTAAGCTGTGTTACATAGTCCAACGTGCTCACTAGCTCAGATAAGGTCCTATTCATAAGATGGTATCATGTGATGTATTTTACCAATGTGTCCTGCAATCTGAGGGGAATGGAAAGTGCGTTGTACTAAATGTCTGCAGTCAGAAAACAGCCCATTAATACCCCTTTGATTGATTATGTTTACTCATGTCCTTTACATTACCCCGCATGTAATGAGACCCATGCGCATCAATGTTTCTGATAAAAACACTTCTTCTGGATTCTGCAGCTAGAAACCTCTGCAGAGACTGTTGGCGTCGTCATTTCTTCCTTTCACTTTATGTACATCTAACTTTCTGCCTAACTGCATCTGAATCCCTTCTTCTTTTAATGTGTCAAGCCAAAAACACACCTGGCTCATTGACCCGGCTTTGCATCACATCCTTTGCGGCCTGGCTTGGCATCTCGGTTGCAGGCAACTCTTATTCGGAAATGGATTAAATGTCAGTGGTCGCGAGGGCTAGACAAGACGATTGTCGCCCACCTACATAATTTTTTCCCAATTGTTTCACAGAGGTGGCATTCAGAGGCGATAACAATCCGTTAAATAATATACCCTAAGCGCTTTCCACATCCAATGCTGTAGTGGAACTTAGCTTGACAGTAGTTGCATTTGCAATTGATGAGGCGTCACACGCAGCTTAATTGTCAGTCAAAGCTCATAACAATCGCCGGCGACTGATACAGCTGTCTCCGTACGTTTGGAAGCAGGCGTACTTTGCATCCCTGAGGGACAGTGCTTGATCATCTAATTAAAGTGGCTTTGAGACAAGGTTGTGACCCGCGTTGATTGCAATTTCTTCTTCTTCAGAACGCCTTCTTGTTAACCAGCTCCATGACATCGCTGCTTCCAAGCTCGTCTCTAGCTGGCTGGTGATTATCCACCAACAGGATGCACCCGCTGTCTGTGCCCGACTTTAAATCCGTGTGTCCTCTCATTAATAATTTGATGCACAAATTGTGTTTGCAAATTGCAAAACGGGGGAATGAATAATAGGATGAAGAGGATGAATTGACCGAGACGGGCGGTCGGCGGCGCTGTGTTGAGGCTGAAAACATCTCGTCCTTTGTGGTGTTTGTGTACTGAGTGCGCTGAGGGCGTGCAGGTCGGTCTCAGGGTTGCCATGGTCTCAATCAGAGTCGTGTCTCATCACCGCTAACAACATGCAAATGGTGGGTACAGGGAGCCTGTGATTCTGAATGGGAACAAAGAGAGAGGGAGAGAGAGATGTAAGGAGAAGTAAGAGCTCAGTAATTAACTCCCTCCGTCTGCCCTCACAGGCAGACCCGTGGGTGGGACGGACTTTGCGACGGAATCAGTTCGAATGAACGACTCTTTAACAAGAACGAACCGACCTGATTCCACGTTTCAGTTCATACCGTTAGTTCTCCGAGACTCGACTCCCAGACCCGTCCACTAGTCGCTGACGCTGACTCGCGAGTCGCTGTTCGTTCTTCTTGGCAAACTGACCGTGACGCGTACTAATCCATTCAACCAATTGATCGTTTATCGCTATCCTGGGAACAGGACGAATCTGCAAGCACAGGTTTTATTTGTTCTGCCATGCCTCCCGTTCAGACAGAGTTCCTGTAGTTTATTAACGCCCAACAGTTTATTTAATGTGGGGCGGGTTTAAAACGCAGACTGTACAGAGGAGCACCCTATGGGAGTGATGTTGAGGACATTTCAGAAACGACCAAGACGGCTGCCGCTGATGTGTCACGTTTCGTCGCTCTGATTGGTTGTGGGTTTATCCAATTGTGTCCAGAGCATTTTGGTCGGAGCCCATCGATAACGCCCCCATCAATAATTACAATGACAAGTAGTTTCTAACAATTGCTGACCAATCAGTCCTACTTTTATTTTTGTTGTGGGTCAGGACTGGTTACAAAAATTGCAAATGGAAGGGGATGATTGTTTTGTTTTCTTTAGCTGTTTTTTTTTTGTTCTCTTCAAAATAAACCACTTAAGATGAACCAACGCTGGCTTTTCGACAGGTTGTTCTTTACATAGCTAGTGGCTTGCATTGTGATATGTTGTCCTATTTAGAGCTCTGGTAATCCCTATTTACTCATTTTTAAGAGTTTGACTTTTTTTTTTTTGGCATCAAAGTAAAATTGATTACCTGATCCTGGTTAGCAAAACATGGGATTTCCAAATCTGGATCATTGTGATCTGGATTAAACTTTGCCCAAAGCAGACGGTAAATGCTGACATGTCAGAGCTCTCTTTGAGTCTGCTTTATCCTGTGTGCATTGATTGCTCAATTCACTCAGGGTGTGCAGCCTCGCTCAGCCCCGGCGTCTAATCAGTCTGACTCTGGCCATCCACCATAAACATACACTCCACATACCCCCACCCAACACCAAAATCGAAGCCTGCCTAACCCATACAAATAAATAACAAACACTATAAACTGGACTCTAAACAGGGTTACATCTAAAATGAAACAAAACCCGGAACCCCATCGTCCCTTCACTTCCCCAGTGTCACCAGCCCCCCCCCCCCATCCTTGAGACCGGAGGTCTGGGCTGCTGCCTTGGTTGGCGGATGTGTCGTCGGGTCTGGCCTTTGCAGGGCTGTCTGTCTGGCCCTGGACTGGGAGGAGTCCTGACAGCTGGGCCGGGCTGGTAGTGCCAAAGCCCACGCAAGGGCCACCCTTCACCAGGGCCAGAGCGCATCTCCCTCCCTCCCTCCCTCCCTCCCTCCCTCCCTCCCTCACGGAGCATGGGGCCCTTGGGCTGCTGCGCTGGGCTGGCAGAGGTGCAGCTGGGGGGGCCGCTGGGGGCCAGCTCCAGGGCTGCTGGCTGGAGGCGGCTGCCCCGGGGGCTGTGGCTGCTGCTGGTGGCTCCGCTGGGCACCAACCAGCGGTCGTCGCTGTCGTCGTGGAGAGGCTGGGGCTGGTGCTCCAGTGCGTCTTCAGGCAGCGGTCTGTGCACCTTTCCAGGTCGGAGAGGCCTTAGGGCCTCTTCGTTAATGTTAAGGCTGTTCATAGTGGGAGAGATGTTTCAGCCAGAGCAAATGGTAAATGCTGACATGTCGGTGCTTACCTTGAGTGTGTGTGCGGTTTGCATTGAATGCACCCCGGGGTGTGCATCCTCCCCCAGCCCCAGAGTCTATCAGTCTGACCAGGCTGCTCGAACCAGCCGTCATCCACACACACACACTCCACGATGATATTCAACGATTGTTAAACGATTGTTTTTTACCATGGCAGATTCATGGCGATAGCAAGATGTTCATTTTTAGATTTCTCGAGTTAGATAACATAGACATAGATATATAAAATATAGTTAGATAACTTCTGGTCGCACAGAGAGACAAACAAAGAAAAAAGTGAAGTGTTATATATATATATATATATTTGACACTTAAAAATACACAATTTCTCTCAGGTTTATGAGGAAGAAACAGAGATTACACACTTTACCCAAGAGTATTAGTGTCTCACGTGATTGAATAAGCAAAATGTGATAAAAGCAAACAGCACTCCATGCCCCACGGGACACACACACACACACACACACACACACACACACACACACACACACACACACACACAAACCCTAAATAATTTCCTTATTTTTTCAGGTGCTAGTGGTAGCGGGTGGTGGCAGGGGTTTCATCCATCTCGGCGTTCTGCATTTCATATTTGTTTATCCTTCTTTTCTTCTGCCTTAGGAAACCGTAATTGTTGTTTGTCTATGCATGTTTGGGGATTTTGATCCATTATGTTATTTTCTCTGCCTCAGCCAAGAACATTTATACCAACAGAAGGGCGGATAGGGACGGTTTGAGTCGGTACATAAGGGGCATGTGCGATCACTCCACACCCATTACATTAACCCTAACCCTCGCGTTCACAATGTTTAAGGAGGTGTGTGTTTGCATTCAAGATGGACGCATTCACCACTCACAGTGATTTCCGATGCATCGTAATGCCTAACCACAGGTAGCGGTTAAGCTTTTGGCTCGAGGATGCTTACAGGTAGAGCGGAGGACTTTGGCAATCCAACACACTGTCTGTCGATCGACACAGCCCTGGCTACCACAATGAAGACGACACGAAGCCAGGACAAACTTCCTTCCATCTACCTGCTATTTCATCTGTCGTCAGACCCACCCGACACGTCGATTAGCCAAGTGAGAGGGGCTTAGCGAGGGGCCGTGCTGGGCCGTAACCTGGTCTTAGCGCAGGGTTCATGGTGACAGTAACGGGGAGAGGAGCCCTGCAGGCTAGGCTTGGCACGGCCAGCCATGGAGCATATGCACTTACCAGGTGGGGGCCCCATCTGACACGGAGACTCACTGATGACCACCCACGTTAGCCTCCATACGCGGCCGCCAGAAGGGTCTGTGTGCACCCGCCGGCCCTCCGGTGATGAGGCCATAGCACAGTGTGCGTGGAAGGGCAGCGTGCGTGGAAGGGCAGCGTGCGTGGCGTTTTACAGTGAATAGGCTGATTGCCACGCTAGACCTGCACAGTGAGCACTAAAGTGTGCATAGAATACTGTGTCTGTATTCTCAATAAAAGGCAATTGATTAATTTATTTGTTGATTTATTTGATAGATATTACATTAATAGATCAATAGTAAAAAAAAAAATTATTTCGATATTGAGTATCGAATCGAATCGCATCGTGGGGAATACTGGAGTATCAAAAATAATCAAATCGTTGTCAAGAAATCAATATTGTATCGAATCGTCATGAAGGCTCAGATTTACACCCCTAGTGGAAGGCAGTGTGTGTGAGAGGCAGTGTGTGTGTGAGAGGCAGTGTGTGTGAGAGGCAGTGTGTGTGAGAGGCAGTGTGTGTGAGAGGCAGTGTGTGTGAGAGGCAGTGTGTGTGTGAGAGGCAGTGTGTGTGAGAGGCAGTGTGTGTGGAACGCAGCATGCTCAGTTGCTTTCCCCTGAACTGCTCTCGTCGGGGGGCATACTTCATACATTTAGATATGTGTACAAACGCACGCACACACATGCATGTGTATGTATCTCTCATATATATATATATATATATATATATATATACATATATATATATATATATATATATATATATAGTCTGGCTCACAAGACCACAACAAAAACGACCAAGGGAGGACGGAGGAACGATAATAAAGATATAATTTATTTACAACTAATAGAATGTGCAACATAACCATGACCAAACAGAAACCAAACGAAAAAAGGAAACGGTGGCTCGGACGGAGCTTCGCTGGCGGCAGGCAGAGAGAGACCGAGCAGACTGCAACCCTCTAATATAGACACAGGTCACAGGTGTTTCCCATCAGGGCCCCGCCCCGCCATCAGCCACTGCAGGGGGGGAAGGGAGAATACAGAAGGAGAACACCTAGACCGGCCTGGGCCGTCACACCCCCCCCCCATCAAAACAGGGTCCCACCAGGAACCCTGTGGACCAACCAGCCACGACAATTACAACAATAATATAAAGTACATTACCCAATAACTACAATAATATACATTACCCAATACCCAGTTTTCAACATGTGAGGAAAACACCATCTACTCCCAACATCACCTGCGTGACCCCCAACAAATTTACCGTCGCTCATGAGATTCAACCTCTGAGTTTCCAAGTCCAATTTAGTCAACTCAACCTGCTGCTTTACTTTTTCCAGGGTCACAGCCTTCTCCAAATCAGCCTTTTGCCTCAGCTGCTCCAATTCCAGTTCCTTCTCTGTCTCTAACCGGAACCTTAACGTAAGCAACTCCTTCTGCTGCTCAAACGTTAAATTTGAATCTGCAACCTGTGCACTGACTCTACCGGCAGCCTTTCCCTCCGCAGGTGGCCCCGACGCACACGCCAACACACCCTGATCATACAAATTCGCCAACACAATTGCCTTCACATTGTCTTTCAACCTTTTATCAGAGACATATATCTTATAAACCTCAGCGAGTTTCAGCAATTGCTCCTTTGTGCACTGCTCCACAAATTCCTCTGAAGGTGCCCTCACAAAATCCTCTACTCCTGCCATGATAACAGACGTGCAAAGACAAACTCACCAAGGAAACGAAAAAGAAGACACGATTATGGCCTCAATCCCAGCGGATGAACCCCCCCTAACTGCCTATCCATTTCTACCTAAACTCAACCCTAGTCTTCAGGGGATACTGATGGCGGGTACTTACGCACTCTCTACCACTAGTGTGACCAAGCGACCAGCAAGCTGGCAACCCGTCCGCACTATGGACGTGCTCCCGAGACAATCGCTCCAACCACTTTCCCCCCACACTACAGTGGCACCACGAAACCCAAAGGGGAAACGCGCTTATCCTGCCGGGGAGACACCACACTGATTGCGAAAACCGAGGCCAACACGCAACTTCTCCCTGTATCCTCCTACACAAACACACTCACGTCTATCACAGCCACATACTTAGCCCAAAACAATTCCTCTCGTACAATCCTCACCTACGAGCGTTCCGACGGGGAATCCCTCACGGAACCCCCAGAATGACGTCACAGCAATCAACGCGCGAACATCAAACAAAGCGCTTCGCAAACATCAGTCATCAATCTCCGCAGAAGCAACATTACGCAACAACTTACACCAATAGGACGAGCCCCCATTTGTTATGGTCTGGCTCACAAGACCACAACAAAAACGACCAAGGGAGGACGGAGGAACGATAATAAAGATATAATTTATTTACAACTAATAGAATGTGCAACATAACCATGACCAAACAGAAACCAAACGAAAAAAGGAAACGGTGGCTCGGACGGAGCTTCGCTGGCGGCAGGCAGAGAGAGACCGAGCAGACTGCAACCCTCTAATATAGACACAGGTCACAGGTGTTTCCCATCAGGGCCCCGCCCCGCCATCAGCCACTGCAGGGGGGGAAGGGAGAATACAGAAGGAGAACACCTAGACCGGCCTGGGCCGTCACAATATATATATATATATTATAAATATACATATTTCTCTGTATACATGCATGCACACACACACACACACACATGCATGTATGTATATATATATATATATATATATATATATATATATATATATATATAAACATGCAGGCACAACAAACGCAAAACACTAGTATGTTCATTGTGTGTTACAGAGAGATCTACAGACTGGGAGAGAGAGAGAGAGAGAGAGAAGTATAGAGTTTAACTATTGCTTCACGCCTTTGTATTACACACATCCTCACTTTGAAAACACATTCACACAATTACATCCAACACTAGGAATGGTGTGAATGGAAGATTGAGATAATAAAGATAAAATAAAAATATATATAATATATTATTTCTCACAAGTCGAGAGAGAGAGAGAGAGAGAGAGAGAGAGAGAGAGAGAGAGATTGAACGAACAGACAAGTGTGAGTGCAGGAGAGAGAGAGAGAGAGAGAGAGAGAGAGAGAGAGAGAGAGAGAGAGAGAGAGAGAGAGAGAGAGAGAGAGGGATTGAACGAACAGACAAGTGTGAGTGCAGGAGACAGACAGGCGGACCTGAAAAAGAGAGACCAGGCGAGCGATGTTGCGTGGCGGGGGTGCGAATTCCGGCCCCAGCTGGGCGGCTAAATGGTCCTGTCGGCTCATTAGCATGCATAGGTCTGCCCGGACATTTAGGGTTATTCATCCCCTGGTTAATTCTCCCGATGCCCAAAATGCTAAGCCACTTCCTGAACACCCTTAATCAATGGCCCTTTACTAGTCACCGTTGTGGGCTGTTGATGTTGTGCAACAACAGCCATGCACTCACCCTCGCACACACACACACACACACACACACACACACACACACACACACACACACACACACACACACACACACAACAACAATACACGCACTGTGGACCAAACAGCCCACAGACCTGCCAGCAACATGTTGGCTGGGATAGATCTGGTGTTATGGGGCCACAGATGTTGGAGCATACTTAATAAGGGCTGATCACGGGAGCCCCCACCTCGCAATGTAATTCCACTACCCAAGGTGCATCTGTTCTGCTTGTACTCACAGCAACCCCATGCTGGCAACTTTGTTCCACAAAGTCACATGAGTCATGTGGTTAAAACAACAGGCTGCAGCAGCAGCAGCCACGCACACACACTGACAGAAAGACACACACACACACACACACACACACACACACACACACACACAGACGCACACACACCCACACACTCGGAGCTAGGCACCACGAGGAGAAACAGTTGCTGGTGCACAGCATGTGCACCAGAACGTAACACTTAAGAGACAGCACACAGTACAAACCAGCGTTTGTGTTTGTTTATTTCTTTTGACTCAACACAGTGGCATTCATGTATATATACATGTGTTCATCCCTCTGCATTGAGCATGACTTGCTCCAGAGCAGAGAAGCGTTAAGATAAAGGGCGTGCATAGTGCATGCTTGATGCCAGTATTATACAAGTACACACTTGTATGTTGTGTTGGCAGAACTGTTGGACTGTCTCGACTGACTCGAAACACATGGACCCATTCAGTTCTGTTCCTATTTGCGAGTACATATGTGTGTGTACTACTCAGCTGAAATAACAGTGGTCGTCGGTGAAGGGTTTACACCGTCCTCGTGCCACTCACACACTTCTGAGTGGTATGCGTTTCAGAAATATGGTCACGACAATGTAAATAGATTGCCAGCGACTGCAGGCGTGCTGCTTAACTTCTTTACCGCTCCAGGCAGAGTTTGACAACCCCTTAATTTCCACAGGGAGGTTGAATAACCCAGTTTGCAGTGCACCTTCTGAGTGTTAAATAAATAAACATTATTAACAGCGCGCTAGACTTTACAGTGATCACACAGAGTGTCAGAAATAGGAAGGGGTTGTTATCCTGCAGCAAAACAGGTCTATTTTATTCTTAAAGCCGCAGTGGTAGCCGCAGTACCAGTTTGACCGTTCTGTACTGTGATACAAATACATTTATTTTCAATGGGGAGAAAAAAATATCTCCCCAATGTTTATTTTCTGTCGTCTTTCAATGAAGGGTGAGTTCAGTGTTTGAGCGGGCATTTTGTTTTCTTGTCATCCGCAGGTGATTCTGATGCTGACCAAGTTGTTTGACTTCAACCTCAACAGTGTGACGGAGAGCTCATTGTGGAGGTAGGCAAATCTTCAACATCTACATCATCTACTTCATCAGCTCACCGCATCCATTCACATCCTTGAAAAATTGTCAAACACATTTCGGGCAACTATTGGGCTGTAATGAGATAAAAATTGAGTGGTGTTCATGTGCTGGTAGAAGTAATTCAGGTCGATCAATCATTCATCAGAATATCAGTCTATATGAGTCTCAGGTCAAGGTATTTTCTACCAGTTTCTGCCAGCCTTGATAATGAATGGAATAGATTACTGAGAATATTTTGTCGTGCACAATTTCAGTGTGAGTCAGTATCAGGGTTATTCATGAATTATTAATGATACAAATTGATAATTAAAACTGATCCAATAAACAGATTTATAATTATTCTATTTATTCTATTAGTTTCTTCTATTTAACAGTTTTTCCTGCCATCCATCACCTGTCATGCCATTTTTATCCTTCTTTTAATAAAACAAAAACGATGTGCTTTGCCAAAATGACGTACATTTGAATGTGCAAGAGTTTGGAACATATTCCAAAACTTTAATGAATTTGACACACACCCAAATAAGTACTTAAGGATACAGTGGCCATTACAGAAATGCAGCTTTTTTTATATATATGTGCTTTCCCTTGAGTGAAATGCATCAGCCGGGGACTTCCGGCTCTTAATCGAGGGGGGAAGCTGCCATGACCTCATGTCCATTATGTCTGTTTTTTTGTTAGAGCGAAAATGCTACACAATGTTCTCAGTAAAAGGCACCTATAGCTGCTAATGCCCATTCACAGCATTGGTAAATGTACCATTTTATGTGTGCACACACAGAGCAGCCCGATTCTAAAGTCTGCTGCGGTGATACTACATTAGCCTGTTAATGGTGCTTCTGTTGATGGCTAACGTCGGCACCTGGCCTTTACGGACTCACAACACAACTTCTCTCATCACTAGGGGTGTTAACGATACACAAAAGTCACGATTCTGTAGGTACCTCAGTTTTTAAGTCAGGGTTCGGTATGTTTTTCATTACAGCAGTTTTTATTTTTATTAAACTTTATTTTTTTTGGATTTGGTTTTGAATTATTAATATTATTATTAATATAAATTGTATCGAACAAATGCCTTACACAAATGGAAAGACATCAAATTCAATTGAGGATAAAAACACAATAAAGTCCAGGACTTATTTCCATAGTGGTCCTCAGCACAAAACATCAGGACAGGACAAGCAAGACACTCACACAGTGTGTGATAATCAATAAAAACTATATTATATAAACTATATAAAATATATATATATAGATTTTTTTTTTTTCCGGTACATACCGAAATGAAACGTGCACCGAACCGTTAGACCCGTACCGAAAAATGTTGGTAGGAATACGTGTATGGTTACACCCCTACTCATCAGAACGCCAGAAGTGTTATTCCAACGTATAGAGCTTGAGCTATCGAATTAGTGGCATGGATGCCGGGGTCAGAAGTGTCGAACCAGCGAAACGTCTAGAAGATGATTGCTAATCACCTGTGTAAACTACTATATTAACATTATCAAATACCATAATTAAAACGTTTATTCTTAGTGCTATGCACAATTGCAGATAGCGAATGAGATATTTAAAGAATGCAGTCACGTACATGACCATCCTGTCACTCTGTTACATGGATCATGCATTAAAAAAAAAAAAAAAACACGTTCATATTTCATGCATGGATGGCTTTGTGCCACATAACTCTGTGTTGTTTTGCTTACGCTCATAAAACATTGCATCGAATAAACAGCTCAACTGTGAGCGCTCAAACCCTCAACACTCCTGGCCCTCCTATTCATGCGTCCTATTTGGAAGATGTTCTGGAAGCGGACAGCGCCACGCGGATTCTTAGCACCAGGAAGCAAACCTCCAACCCTGGCAGTGTCCGTGTCCGATGAGAATCCAACCGGTATGGTGGATGGTAAACGGAGCGCTTTGAGTGGCCACTCAAAGCGCTTTACAATGCTGCCTCACACATTCACCCATTCACACACACATTCACCCATTCGTACACACATTCACCCATTCGTACACACATTCACCCATTCGTACACACATTCCCATAGCGACGGCGGTGTCGACCGTGCAGGCTTGTCGGGGAGCAGTTAGGGTTAGGTGTCTTGCCCGCAGGGGCACCTTGACGCTCAAACTAATAACCTTCTGTTTAAAAAGTCAACCCGCTCTTCCTGCTGAGCCACTGATGCCCTTTGCTGGTATCTGCTCGGGGAATCATTTCATCCATCTAAGGGAAAAGAAAAGTTAACCACGTATCGTTTCATTTCTTCTTTTCAGTGATGCAAATGCCAACGATAATGGCGGCGCACAGTTATTAACTCATTGAATCCACCTCAGTGATTAAATAATTCATGTAGACGTATACAAGTAGTGGGCACGCCGTAGCCTGGAGCTGCTACCAGTTGCCTGCCAGCAGGACGGCCCTGGTTGGTTCCAAGCGGCCCTGAGGCCTTCCCACATGAAGCCTGCATGTTCTCCACAGTTTCCTGGGGGGGTTCCTCTGCTACCAAGACAGGCATGTGATGATTCTTCATCGGGGCACTGCAGACGCACAGCTGTTACTATAGGGCCCCATGGCTCAATTATGAATAGAGAAAAAGGGCTTTAAAACAGGACTGAAGATATCTGTTGGTTTTGTGTTTTTTTTTCGGCAGCTTGTACGCCACAAGCTGAAAATAGAAAACAGCGACGGAAAAACATATCGCAAAAAGCCCGGAAAGCTCTCATGTTCTGCAACTGCTCTGTGGCTGTAGAGAAGGCTGTGCTGTTCCTACAAAATAACCAGTCCATGTCGAGGTTTATGTATACAACACCTGTTTTTCTGTTTCAAAATAATCATGGGTTCTACCATTGTTCAAAATAAAGATGAGAACAGGATGTGTTCCTAACATAAGCCATCATGGGGATATTTAATTTTCTGATACATTTGTATTCTATTATAGTTTCTCATTATGTTTTCATGAACTTGTTTCACTAAGTGCATGCTTAATAGCCCCACTAGCATTATAAATGGTGAGAATGATCAACTCCATTCGACACTCCTATCGAATAGATGTGTTAATGTCACTTTCAGAAAAGGGCTGAAACGCAAAAGGCATTCAAAAGTATTCACCCTGCTGAACAGAATAACAAACATCCTTCTTTTTCTACTCAAGAGACACTGAAACTGAAAAACATCCAGCCCAAATCAACAGTGAAATAGCCTTTAAAAAAATGCTAAAATATTAAAATATCGACTGGGCCAGCAGGCTTCTAACAGAGAGCCATGTTGCATTCACGATAATGGTGTGTGTCGAATCGCCGGCAAGCTCTTGCGCAGAGAGTTTTAAGAATGGAAGTCTGCCACGGAACCTGAGGGCAGCCGCACGAAAGGAAGGGGATTGCAGATGTGGAAGGGCGGGGCACATTAGTCTGCGCTCACAAGATATACGGTCCAAACCCTGCAGAAGCGTTCATAAATTCATCTGAAACACTCTGCAAAGCGGCAATCCATCTGGTGTCTCAAAGTTTTTAAGTACTGTTGGCATTTGCGCCTTGCACTAATGCAGTCTCTGACCTCATGTTAACTATCGCAGGACGGCAGCCGGCTTTCCCCCCCCGACCATTGATTTATGAAGTAACGACAAATAACGTTGCTCCTTCTCCAACTAACAATGAACGGCTCTTTGCCAGTCCAAGAGAGTCTAATTCAAACTCCTACATGAACATAAAACGTAATAACTCATGTTTATTCCTTTCCTACAAGCGATGGCACGGACCGGGTGCCGCCGTCTCGGAGGGGCGCGTGCGGGGTTTGGAGGGGAGGGGAGGGCGTGTTGCGTGGGCACGGGATCGTTTGACCATGGAGTGGGGGTGGGGGGGGGGGGGGGGGGGGGCAGTTCCATTACTGCATTGGGTCCCCAGTGCCCAATATCCCCCCCTTAATGACACCTCACTATCTTTGCGAGTACCCTCATATAATGTTTCATTAACTTGACCGTATTTATTCCAACACCTGCCTCTCCTCCCCCCGCCCCCCTCCTCCCCTCCCCTCTTCCCCCCCCCCCCCCCCCCCCCGTGGCGCCAAAGGCCACCGAGTCGATCCGGCCGCAGCGTGCTACGGTCAGAGCTCCAACGCCCACACGCACACGGCCGTCCGCCAGCCAGCCTCTACCGGCCCTGTGCCTGAATAACAAAGACGCAGAAAAACATCAAGTGACGTGACTCACTTTGAGTCATTGTCCTTGAGAAGCTGTCACTTGTTTCTCTGCTGAAAGTTACTTTCATTTTCCTCGCGGTGGTGTGGGCGGCGTAGTGGTTTTAATTGGATCATGTTGCAGGGAGTTGCCATAACACTAAAAAAAAGCAGTCATCGGCGCTTAAATCAAACTGCCCGGTGATTGTGTGTGTGTGTGTGTGTGTGTGTGTGTGTGTGTGTATGTGTGTGTGTGTGTGTGTGTGTGTGTGTGTGTGTGTGAGTGAGACATCAATGCGGAGTGGTTCAATGCCCTGACGATGTCATTGTCCCTCTTCCATCCAGAGTGTCGATGGCTTTGATCGATGAGCGCCAGAGGGATTTGGCGTGAGTTCACCTAATAGCGGGGCATTTCATTGCCATGAAACCAGCCAATAATAAATCTCAGAAGAGGTGGCAAATGCACTGCTGACACTTTTTATATTATTTTTTTATATTTCCTGTCTGGCTGTTCAAACTCAAAGCCCAAATAGAGATAAGGGATCAAAACAAAACCGGGAGCTTTTTTTGTTTCAAGCAAGGAGCAAAAACTGTGATTTTATAGTTACTTGGGGAGGAAATAAAAATGACATCAATCAATCATTTGTCAGTGATTGCGATATTTGATGTGACAAAAAAGCACTCAGCACTTAGTTGCGTTGCTTCATTTCGAAGCGCTGCAATATTTTTATATTTTAGATGCACACAGAATAGCTCTTTGAGCCACCCGCATTCCTTTGCAATAATAAACCCAAAACTAAGATTCAATTGATCATTTTCTTAAGGTTTATATCCTGTTTTCCTCAGAAACCTAGATCAGTCCCTAGAATTCCTCATTCAATGATGGCCTTCATAACATTCGCAAAAAAGTTTACTAAATCAATGTGGTTCAATGTGTGATTCTCTACCAAATCACTTGAGCCAAGAAAATACATCAAATCGATTTTCCAGAGAGACGGATGTTGACTTGTAGTTTAAGGAATCAAGATACTCATCCCGATTTTCTTTAGTTTTTTTAAGATGAAGATTTTGATGTTCATGGTTGCATCATTATATAAACGACAGTGACTTAAATGTAAACTTAAAATCAACATAACCTTTGAAGTGAAAGTGAACCCACTGTTTTAGCTGGAATTCGAACAGTATGAGATTTTAACAAAACACGTTTTAGGCTGAGAGTTCTAGGAAGGAGGGGGGGGTGTGTTACCGCCCACGGCAACTTGAAGATGCTTTTTTGGAAAGCCACCCGTTGGTTGTATATGAGTGGTACAATGAGTGTTTTTTGGTCTATTGGTGTCCGGGAAGCCTAACCCCCTCTTTGACACGATCATCAAAATCAATGGCTGTCTGGAAAGAGCTACACACCTCCACACGTCCACAAACACCGTGGCTACACTATAAGACTATAAGTCAGAGAAGACTGTAAGTCAGAGAAGACTTTAAGTCAGCGAGGCTAACCCCTCTCTCTCCGCAGTCAACAGCTGCCCAGACAGAGTGCTGCGCGTCAACACACACCTCACCACCGGCGTCCCGCTGCCGTCCAGAGGGACACCAAAGAGTACATTAAAATAAACTTTGGCATCACGATAAGAGGGTGACCTGAGTTCGAAACAAAGTTCACATAGTGTAAAAAAAACAGGATTTTAAACCTGTTTTCTCTAAAATACTGCCTTATTTTAGGTACAGTGACAAAATTGCATTGATTGCCATGTTCATGATTATAGAAGATGTTCATGATTATAGAAGATTTATAACCACGTTTTAACGGTTATGGGTTCACTGGCACTTTAAGATGAAATGTCCTTATTATTTTGTACCAATAATTTTTTTTTTCACCTATCTCAACATATGAACATATATATACAAAGATAAACCACCATTGTCTCATTAAAACTATTGTACTACAGCACAACAAATAAGAAAAGTCTCTGGACACAGTTAACTAACAAAAGAAGGAAGGCACAGAAGGGAGATTGTGAGTTCTAACCAGGTTGTCTGGCTGTTTACGGGGATGTTTATTGTGTCTTCATGCTCTTGTGGCCAACTGTAAAGTTGGCTCCCCTTGCCACAGGCACACGAAAGCAATGGGGCGCAGTGATGTTAGAGATGTCAAAGCAAGGACACAGGGCATCTGTCTTTGAAGGGATGTGTAGGGGGAAGTTTGTTTTCTATGCGTTTTCCTCTGTGTGTTTGTTTGTTTGTGTGTGTGTGTGTGTGTGTGTGTGTGTGTGTGTGTGCGTGCGCGTGTGTCTCTGTGTGTCTGTTCATGCTCACATAATCATTATCACAATGCAATGTGCTCAAATAATTATGAGCTGAATAATAATGTGGACAATATCTTTTTATAGATGAACAATCACTGTCTTTATCTTCTTATTTTCTTATGTTTGTATGTGCCATGCGCACCTAGGCCCTGCAACCTGTCCTTCCACATCATAATGCTTTTGGTTCTACAGTGTGCGAGCGAACGCAACATTGAATCGATTGTTGTCTGTTGTTGATTGCGTTGCTGCCTGCTTAGGCCAGGGAACTGTAGGAAAACATATGTACTTACTGGGAGTTCTGGTCCTTACCTTCCCAGGTCCACCGACTACGGGGCCACTTACCAGAAGCTCAACGACAAAGTGGGGCCCAAGACCATCCTCAGCTATTTGTACGTCAGCCCCAACAACAAGCGCAAGGTAATCTCCACTGTCTAATCTAATCCTTTTTCATTTATTTGTCTTTCCTTCTTAATGGTGCTCCTGGCTCCGTTTGCTGCCTTGCCAATGACTGTTATTAGGCACATCGCTCATTGCTATAAAGTGCTCGCCAGGTTGTGCGAAACAACATTAACATGCGCAGTGTGCCATGGCGCGTTGCCTCACGCGGGCAATGCGTGTCCGCACAGACGAAATAAGCATCAATTATGACAAGATAGCTTATTTGGACTCACATGGAATGGGTTACTGGCTTATCATAGCCCCCGACTGCGGGGTCAACCGCAAAACCCCCACAATGGGTTCATTCATATTCTCCCAGTTGGAACAGAATGGATATGTCCTTTTGCTTGAGTCATTGCTTAATAGTGAAGGCCACAATGCAACACTGTTTACCGGGGTATTCTACCGTGGGTTCAGCTGCAAACAACGGGACGGATCGGCTCTTCTTTGATTTGGAACAGAATGGATGTGTCCTTTTCGCGTTTGTCATTGGCTCATAGAGAGCGCTGTAACGTCCTTGACGTCCCATTCCTGTCGGGGGGAGGTTTTAGTAACGTAGTGCCGTTGTCAACGCAAACGAGCAGATCGGGTTAAGAAACGAAAGCTCAAACGAAAGCCGATACACAACGGGCAAATACATACGCCTGACAGCACGCTGTCCCGCCTCAAAGAGCCACTGCCAACCTCGACGCCACGCAGTGACGGACTAGTGGGAGAGG